>NC_044052.1:4072008-4157008 GCF_902167405.1 Gadus morhua
GTGACGTGTATATTTAGTGATGTTTATTGACCCGTCATTCATCTGTTGTGAGAAAGGGAAAGGCCGACATTGCTAGATGAAATATGCACAGTCAAATCAAAGCCTTGGTGAAACTCCAATCGGCTCTTTTAAAGCCTGTTATCTGTTGGATCAGTGTTTGTTACTAAAACACCTTTTGAACAGGCTTCAACCTCGGGGCCCTTGATGTGGTCAGCCCCCTGTTTGAGTACAGGGGGGCCCTCAAAGTGACTGGGCCCCGTGATTGAGTCACCGAATTGTCATAATAAATGTTGTCATTGAGGCGTGGCCCTCAAGAGCAGCAATAAACACTTTAGTCTACTCGTTTGTTTGAGTTCAAGTGGCACTGAGTCAACAGGGAATGGTGGCCGTTTAATCAGTTAACGATGACACTGGGCAAAGCTTTTGACCGCTGTCAAGCACGGGGCATTGTTGATGTTGTAACTTTTCTTTATATTGGTTCTCACTCCTTCGCAAAGCTTTGTTGGCGTTAATGTTGCATGCCTCATATGTGATGAATTACAAAACGATGTGTTTTGATGTGTTTGGGAACACACAATACAAAATAGGATTCAACTCATTTCTAGAAATGTTAGAATTGGTCCCCCTTTGGTCTGTAATGATTTATATTTATTACAAATATCAACATGTGTTATTATTTTATATATATATATAAAATAATAACACATGTTGAGCAAGCAAGAAACAAAAATTAACTAACCTAATCTACCATATGCTCTGAGGGAAAAAAATAATGCATAAAATAGTACATTATATCTATCTTTATATTTATATTTATCATTACTACTTACACATTCTTATTATGACCATGTGTCAAATCATTGTACGTGGACATTGTCTTTCTCTGTCAGGAGGGGAGAGCTGGAGGGGCTGGCTGGTTAGTGTTCCAGTGGGAGATAGATAAGGCGGCGGTGTCTAGACGAGGGGGAGAGGGGGGGTTCTCACCTAAACCAACCCTCCACCAGCACCACTGTGCTCCCCTGGCAGCCCTAACCCCGGCCCCCCTGTGGGCTCTCCTTATCAGGCCGACCCCAGCGGGTTTCAGGTGGCTGGCGGAGGCTGTGGATGGATAGCGACCAGGAGGTATTGAGGTACTATGACAACGACACAGAAGAGCAGAACAGTTACAGAGATGAGTCGCAGCGAGACGTTAGATAGGCTCTGCTTATTGCCATAAGAGAGAGAGAGAGAGACAGAGAGAGAGAGAGAGAGAGAGAGAGAGAGAGAGAGAGAGAGAGAGAGAGAGAAGGAGAGGGAGAGAGAGAGAGAGAGAGAAGGAGAGGGAGAGAGAGAGAGAGAGAGAGAGAGAGAGAGAGAGAGAGAGAGAGAGAGAGAGAGAGAGAGAGAGAGAGAGAGAGAGAGAAGGAGAGGGAGAGAGAGAGAGAGAGAGAGAGAGAGAGAGAGAGAGAGAGAGAGAGAGAGAGAGAGAGAGGGAGAGGGAGAGGGAGGGAGAGACAGAGGGAGAGAGAAGGAGAGGGAGAGAGGTGGCTGCGTTTTCACGACGACATCCAGATGATTCACAATGAAAGCATTGCCATAAATCAACAAGTGTGTGTATAAACAGTAGCTAAGAAAGGGCAGAGTGCCTGCAGTGTAGCGTCGATTCTCACGAGACCCAAAATATCAATGAACCCGCTGCGAGTGTTTGCCAAACTATGATGATCATATCAATGAACCCGCTGCGAGTGTTTGCCAAACTATGATGATCATAAATTGCGCTTCATCTTTTTTATTTTACAACTCACAGACGTGGTTGAGATGATGGACAGGTTCCCGTCTCTAGGGGACCCCTCGGGGGCTTCTCTCGGATGGGCCGGAGGGGCCCAGAACATTTAAAGACACAACAGAATATCACAAGTGCTCGCTGTGACGTTGTACAGTAGGGCATGAAGTCCGTCCATGGAGCAATCACTGGCCGTTTCAATGGTAAGTATGAGTTGCAGGATTCCCAAACCAGACAAAGCAATTAGTATCTGTGATGAGCCAAGACAATCAAAGGACAAAAAGTCAATGCCAATCTATATTTATGTCTATATTGTCGATGTAGTGCAGTCCATATATGTTTGAACAGTGACTCAATCTTTTTAAATGAGCATAACCCAGTGTTTTGGAGTAGAATTATTAAAATTACATTCAGCTGAATTTGTTTTTTTATACATACTGGCTTAATATGCGGGAATTAACAGTTATTTATTTACAAGTTACCTTAAACACCAAGAATCGGCTTGTGACCTTTCTATTACAGGTATGGTAGGCAATTTGGAGAAATCAGCCAGAGTAGGCTAGATTTTGAAAGGATTCAGTCACACAGACACATGCGCCCCGGTTCTAGGGATGAAATAAGAGAAGTCTCTAGGGTTGAAGCCTGGCATATTGAAACAAATGACGTAAAGGACACCGCCAAAGAAAAGGGTGTGGTGTGTTGTTCATCCATACACTCAGTGGACCTTTGGGACTCATCCAGTGACTGAAGACTGACGCGTTAAGCTTTGGTTCCATGTTTAGCTGGTTAGTTTATGTTTGGTAGAATGTTGCTATGCTAGAATTTAAAGATATGAATAATGAATCATGCGTTAGATGCTGTCCTTACTGATTTACACACACTACTCATCTCCAATATCTTATCTCCAACTTTCTAAGCAAGTAAAGCTGCTGTTGACTTGATGTTGAATTATGTGCGATGTGGTTGAATGCTGTGCAAGGCTGCAAAAACTCTGGCAGTGTCCTTTGTACCATGATGAATGGTCTGTGGGAAGATTTTTGTGGAAATAGTTTGATCAAACTGTGGTAAGCTTTGCATTCAGTTTGGTAACTTGGTTTCTCCAAAGCGGTGCTGTGAACTTTGCATTTACACACACATGCTTGTCTTTTAGAATAGGGTTTGGCAACCCAAAAATTCTAACTGATGAATTACTACTTTCAATACTCATTATCTGCATACAGTTGACGGGGTTATTAGGGAATAAACCAAAGCACTTGATGGGCAGACTATAATGTATTCACCATTTATTGATTTGCGTTGAGTCTGGCTTCCCTTTACCTTGCCAGGCTGCTTGCTTCAAGAGATCACGATCACGCCAGGGTCCATGTTGCTATGCTTTGGTTCGGACCAATCAGCGTCCTGTGAGGAACTACTTGATATACGTGATAGACAATCACCTGCCAAGTATTATTTGAAAGTGCCCGCCCTTTTCAAACCATTTTCAAGGACGACTTACCAGATGGTTCCGTGTAACAAAACATCTGGTGCATCAGGTTGGGTTTCTCAGCTAGACCCATCTTACCAGATGTGTTTCTGCTGGCCTTCATAATGGTGAGTTATAACTTTTATATTAAACAGATTTTGTAAATGATTAAGTATGGAAACGCTATTTTTAGATGCATGGATGGGTGGGGTTCAGTCGGTTGGAACTGGGCGTTTATTGTTGTTTATTAAAGGATCCCCAGTAGCTGAGGCCTTGATGTCCGACTCGGTTCAGGGCATACATTAATCATCAAACATACAGCTACATTTATAGACACAGCAAGAAAGAGAGATCAACAAAAAATCTTAAAATATAAGACAACAAAAATATATAATAACAGAGATGATATTATACTACTGAGGTCTTAACATAAATGGGGGGTCCTCTAGACCCCCCTTCTTTGGGGGGTCTGGAGTGGTCCTGATGATGATGACAACTCCAGTGAACACCGCCTCTTTGACAGTAATGGCAGCTCGAGGTGAAGGAATGAAAGCAGAGCTGTTCGAAAGGTAGCTACAGCAAAAGTAAAATCAGGAAGACTGCGCCCCATTATCGTCACTATCTCCCGTGTCAAAACATTCAGCTCTCCCCCTTTGACCTCGAACCAAGCAGGTTCCCTTTTTGTTATTGACGAGTGGCATGTTGCTAACTTTCAGCACATATTTACATTCACATTTACTTTCAGGGCATTTAGCAGACGCTTTTATCCAAAGCGACTTACAAGGAGGGTGGGAGGGGGGGACTATGCAGAGTCTAGGTGAACTCTGAACAGGTGAGCCTTGAGTCTTTTGCGGAAGCTGGTGAGCGACTCTGCGGTCCTGACAGCAGCAGGGAGCTCGTCCCAACACTGTTGTGGAACCGTATCCCTCAGGCCCTTTTCCATGTCATTCTGATTTGTTTAGCTGCAGAGTACATCAACGGCTATCGCTATGACGGATACTCAATAAGATCCCGATCCTCTCTTCAAGATTCCAAACACCCACCAACACTAACATGCTTCCACTACCACCGCCCCGAGACACAAAGGCTTCTGTGTCACAGTCTGCCCATCCTCACAACCAGAATCTACCCTAACCTAATCCACCAAGCTGTTGGGGCCAGGGCTCCAGCCATCACAGATTCAATACATTGTGTCACTTGTAAATACTTGTAAAAACTACCTCTTCTTCACCCCTACATCCATGACTGACAGCTGCAGTTCAGATACAAAGACACCTTTATGTAACGAGGTAATAGTTGCATTGGGATAAAAATCTATTTTTCAAGAGAGACCTGACCAAGAGGGCAGCATAGAACAGACATATTTGTTTCACACAAAGAAAACACACAATTTACACACAATTAAAAGAAGATTTGGGATTTCAACTAAGAAATTATACACAGGTACAATGTCCAATATTTCCACATAATAAGTCCTTGAGTAATGAGCCACAGGCATCAAATGAGATCAGTTCTGATCGTTTTAAGTCTTTCTGGAGGGTGTTCCAAAAGATGGGCCAGAACACTTAAAACCGTTTTTCCCAGTTCAGTATGAGCACTCGGAACAGACAACTGCAGAACATCCTGCGAATGCAGGCTATAGTGGCCATGGCTTCTAAGGAGATACATGCATCAGAAAGTTGGAACCGGTCCAAGGAGAGCTTTATAAATAAAACTCAACCAATGATTACGCCTGCGTACATAGAGATGGCCAATCAGTCCTTGACTAGCTTCTGTCCCTGCTAGAACACCTGGAACCCGCCATGCGTTATTCCTCAGAACACAGGCCGAATTCCAGCCTGCTGGACATATCGTCCTACATTTACATAATGAGTATTTATTTACATATTCCTGTGAAAAAGCTGAGAAAAATTATCCAGCGTGCAAAAATGTAATCTTTCAGTAGCGACTGGGGCGGCACGAGTGGAGGGACATCAGGAGGTCATACCGCCAGCTAGTAGCTGGAGGTATGGTCATCTCTGGAGATAGTTGTAGTCATTTGTAACGAATAGATAACAGAAATAAGTGGATTTTTATCCGTTATTTTGAAACTAGGATATTTACTGGAAATTGACCAGCTCTGGGTTTCATCTGGGATTTTCACTAGAATGCCCGGAAATGTTTTTCTAAGGCATTGGTGGCTGACCTGATTGACTTAATCTGGCTTTGTGAATTTGATTAAATTATGTGAACTGAATAAACTTAGATGTGTTTATATTGCCCTCTGTCCAAGTAGAAGCCTCAGGCTCGGATTAAGCAGAAAGCACTCAGGCAACACCCTCTCTACCTTTGGATAAGGTTGTCACAAAAATAAACTAGTCTGGTGGGTAGTACTAGACTAGACTAGTTATGTGTAATATAACTCCCATGCCCCTACTTTCTGTTTTCTCTGGCTGTCTGCCAACAAGGTAGCACTCAGCAATGCACCTATCCCTCTCTCCCCTCCGACGGCTCTTATCCCCTGTGTGTCTAGAAACGGCCACTAGGGGACGGTGATGCTACCGTCTCAGCGTCGGTTTGGACTGCCTATCTCCTCCCCTCTTGAAGGATTACATGTGCTGCAGTTTCCCGGGAACTCTGATCTGTACAATGTCACTGTTTTTTTAATCTTTTTTACTTCAAGCTTTCTGATTGTTCACAAGGATAATAAGACTCATGTTATTTCTCAAGAACTTTTTAGTTGGCAATATTGGACTAGCACAGAAAATCTCCATGGGTAATAAAAAACAATTATTTATAATAACTATCATAATATTACCATTACATAATCAGTTTTTCATTCATTCACCTCAACAATCTATATTAATGGGACAAATAAAATTCATCAAGGTGGGCCCTCCCTCTAATGTTTGTTAATCTAATTTTTAAATGTCAATACATCTTTTATGAAATTAGTTTTATCACACCTATTTTATACACAAATGCAAATACACGTCATTGCTGCTACTTCACTATGAAATGTTATTCGTTCTTATCTTCATATTTCTACATGTTAGTAGGAAGTGTTATTTAAAAAAAAAAATCCACACTCAATGGCCTATGCCCTACATTGTCGTTATACTTTTGTTTTCCGAAAAAGACACAGCTGAGAACATTTGTAAGTATACACTACCGTTCAAAAGTTTGGGTTCACTTAGTAGCTGGAGGCGGAGGAGATACTCGATATCTTGGCCTGAGCGATCCATCTCGACACCTACCCTAGGTAATGTCCTTATTTCTTAAAGAAAAGCACAGTTTTTTCAATGAAGGTAACATTAAATTAATCAGATATATAGACATTGTTAATGTGGTCAATTACTATTCTAGTTATTCCGATTTATAATGGAATATCTAAATAGGTGTACAGAGGCCCATTTCCAGCAACCATCACTCCTGTGCTCTACTTGTTCATTGTTTAGCTAATCGTGCTAAAAGGCTAATTGATGATCAGAAAACCCTTTTGGAGGGAAAACTGGTGGAGCTGGACAACATGAAACTGTCTGGGTTACCCCAAACTTTTGAACGGTAGTTTACAACGATAGGAACCTCATTGCAGAGGTAAAATGGTGCTCCTTAAATTACAGATGTTTAGGCGGGAGGGTCTTTTTTAAATCCTCCATGCCTCTGCCTTGAGAGATTAGTAGAATGATTACCCTGCATTAGCATACACATGTAATCTACGCTGATCTAGGTCCCAGCAGAGTTCAAGGCTAGGTTTGTTCTTTCCATGAGTATTCAAATTCATCAGCAGAAAACCTAGAAAATCTGAAAATCTATAAAGGAGAAAGGAATACTCGAATGAAAACAACAGTTGGTTTCATTCTATATCAGTATGGTCGCACTTTGCACCTTCACATATGTTCAAGTATGTGTTGCAAACCAAAAACATCATAAAGTGATGAACTAAACCAACAAACATACTGTAGGCTATTTACCATCGGTCTGTCGCACACACATTCCCAGTATTATTAAAGCCACTTGCTGCTTTATACATCTGCCTGTTTTACCCTAAAAGCATGCAAAATCAAAACTCAGTGATTTTTTATTGTGGTCTGCGTGTTTTCAGTTTGAATCTTGACAAGCTGTCATAATTAGGGAACGAGATGCAGGCCTTTATATTTCTTGTTTTCGTGGGAGCCCTGCTCACAGTAAAAATAAGTTACCCCCCCCCCCCCCTTGTGCAGGGGGGGCTTATGGGGCCCAGGTCTTGTCATTTCAGTGGCTCCTTAGTGATAAATGGGAGAGATAATGTGTATTAAGCATGTACAGTTACTGGGGAAGCTCTTTGTGAAGTAGCAGTGCAGGATAAAGCTGTCCCTGCTCTCCATCACAGCGGTGAACCGCAACCAACAGCACTGGGACCCCTGTGTGTGTGTCTCTGTGTGTGTCTGCGTGTGTGTGTGTGTGTGTGTGTGTGTGTGTGTGTGTGTGTGTGTGTGTGTGTCTCTCTCTCTCACTCTCTCTCTCTCTCTCTCTCTCTCTCTCTCTCTCTCTCCCTCTCTCTCTCTCTCTCTCTCTCTCTCTCTCTCTCTCTCTCTCTCTCTCTCTCTTTCTGTCTATCTCACTCCCTTTCTCTCTCTCATTCTCTCTCCCTCTCTCTCTAATTTTGCAAATTCTCAGGAGGTGGAGTGGGTTGACTGGTAACCGGAAGGTTGCTGGTTCGATCCCTGGCTCCTCATAGGGTGACGAGGTGTCCCTGAGCAAGACGCCTCACCCTGACTGCTCCTGGCAGAGAGGTGCGGCGTCCCCTGTCTGTATAAGCTATAGAATAGAGTCATGATGGTAACTCCCCATGACTCCCGAGTAGTCTGGACTTATACATGAACTCTGATCAATTCACAGTTCGGTAGTGCGTACAGTAACTTCCTTGCTTTTTCGATGTAAGAGAACACCGGAGCCCCCAAAAGGAAGACATGTAGAAAGACAGAGGAAACCCTGTTGAGGAAGTGCAACATAATGGGGATCCCCCCCCCCCGACCAAATAAGGAGGGCTTGAGCTTGGCAAGCATATTTATCATCGCAGATTCATTTATGTTGAAATGGGTTTAAACAATACATTAGGCCAACATGAATAGTGTTCAAAGTTGTATTCAAATGACTTGATCGAATGAGTTGTTGATAACAGTGATCAATACCAGTAAGCCACAAGGGAAAACACCAAGGTTCTTAGATCCCAGTGACAGCCGTTGTATGATAGTGCCCTTGGTCCATACACTAACCAAGTGTTACAGAAAACACACAGAACAATATACCGTAATATAGTATATAGTCATATAGTGTGATGAAGATCCAACATTTAAATGCAACAAAAAAAACTACCAGGAAATAAATGAGCTCAATACAGGCAATGTTTCAGAGCTCGGCTGTTGTAACGCAATAACATATTTGAGAACGGACTGGGCTCGAGAGCCCAAAACAGCAAGAAGACAACTAGCTTTAATAGCCTGAGGAAAAAAGGATTGGTAGAGAAGATAAAGAAGTACGACACTTGAGCAGATTAGTGTGTGAGATGGCATCTTCAATAAAGACCACCTGTCTGGTCTTGGCAGTGTTAAATAGAACCAGCCAGCTCTTCCCCACAGCCAATAGAAGGTGCCAGACTTTCCAGATGTCTACCATCCAACAATGCGTGTGTGTGTGTGTGTGTGTGTGTGTGTGTGTGTGTGTGTGTGTGTGTGTGTGTGTGTGTGTGTGTGTGTGTGTGTGTGTGTGTGTGTGTGCGGATCACTCTGTGCGCCTGAGGGTTCCTTGTTCACTGCTCTCTCGAAGAAATTGCTCCAATTTGGAAGTCGGTTGGAGTAGATTTCTTTCAAAGTTGTCCAATAATTGGATCATGTAGATGTACTCGTTTAGCAAAGGGGATTACAGGGGTACACTGTGTGCGGAAAGCTTTTCTCCGTTTGCATTCATTTGTACCAGAAGATGTCCTAATGCGCGCCGCTACGTGACGCCTTGCCTTGCGGAACGAACACTGCACTCGTTCCAAAAGCCTGGCCTTCGCTTCTGAGGCGGTCAACCCAAGATGAGCATCCAGCAAAAAGTATTCCAGATTAGAAGCGGAGAGAAATGTTTGCGTTTGGATTCAGTTAGGTTTGGAATGTTAAACAAAGCTGTAATCTGATTGGACACATCAACCTGGGTCAGAGGTTAAACTCTTTGAGCTTTGATTGCGGCGTCATGGTGGGGAAACAAAGCTGTTGGATTGGGTTGGGCTTCAATGCTTAACTCCATATATATACGCTAGATACTTTACCAATCCCTCACTCTCTCACTCTCTCTCCCTCTCCCTCAACTTCCATTTGGACCATCACAATGATGGTCATTATTTACCACCCATTCAACCATTATTTTACAAATTACGGGCAACTCTTGCCAACTGATGATTAGCATACGCATGCAGAGTGCAGCATCCTCCATATCCCTGGTTGAACTGTACATGTAGGATGCTCTTTCCTCAGGAAATGGCCTGCAATTTGCACGTGTTTGTTTCAATGTTTGTGCAGGAATGTTTTGCAGAATAAGCATGTGTTTGTGTTTGTATGTGTCAAAAGGGAAATGTGCGAACGGCTTGTCTGTGTGTGTGTGTGTGTGTGTGTGTGTGTGTGTGTGTGTGTGTGTGTGTGTGTGTGTGTGTGTGTGTGTGTGTGTGTGTGTGTGTGTGTGTGTGATTACTGCTACATACATGCACATGCACATTTACGTAAGCAAATTGCTTACATGTACATATATGTTTGTGTGGTGTGTGTGTGGGCTGGGGGGGAGGTAGGAATGCACTTTCTTGGCTTTCTTTTGGAGAAGAAACAAAGACAGAACTATGCCAAATTTGTCCTTTGCACAGAAAAACACACCTGCGTTGTCATGGTTAATTTCCCCCCCAGGCCTTGTGAGATCATTGGTTTATGAACAATGGCACGGCTTCACAACTAAACAAGAGCTCGTGCTTAATGTGTCAAAAATACAACCAAGTTTAAAATCCAACTGATTTATCGCCATTTCCATTTTTATGTGGTTAAAGTCAAGAAATGGGTTTCCTCTCTGCAAATGTATATTATTTGTGTGTGTGTGTGTGTGTGTGTGTGTGTGTGTGTGTGTGTGTGTGTGTGTGTGTGTGTGTGTGTGTGTGTGTGTGTGTGTTTGTGTGTGTATGTGTTTGTGTGTCGTCCGTATGCACATTTACGGATGTATGGGTGAATAATCCTTGTGTATAGAAAAAGAGAGGGGAGGAGAGAGTGTGAAACACTGGAATGATCCCAGTCTCTTTCCTGTGATCTTTTGTGATCGTAACAAATTTCTGAGCGCATAATATAGTAACATTCTGCCTATAATTTTACGTTCACCACAAATGTCTCTTAAAAGCCGTGCCAACATTTGAATATTTTTAACCGTTCAGCGAACAAAAGGCAACAGGCTGATAATCCTTTAGGGGGCCACTCAATGACATGCAGAAGCGTCATCAACATGCCCACTGAAGTGGTGTGAGAAATACCGACTTTCTACTCCTCATTCCCATATAAGGTAATTTACATTTCCTACGGAGAAAATGCTACCTCAGGGGTAGTATTATTCAGGAGATTTTCAGGGTACAAATGTCAGGATATTTTGTTCACACATACAGCATACAGGAGAATATTAGGATTATTAGGATTTACACGTGTGTCTGAATGCAGCTAGTGTGTGAGCATTTGATAACCTTATAAAATTAGTCAATTTATGGTAACAGGGGTAATTGTTCAATGGAAAGTGTAGTATACTATGCATGCAAATCAATTATTAAATAGCTTTTACAGTTATCCAGGGCTGAAATTATTAGGACACTGTTATTCCAGTGTCCTGGCCAAGACAGGCAGCAGTTGCCTACAGTCACACATAGCATACACACAAAACATAAGAAAAATAAAACAACTTAAACAGTCCGCAGGGGGAGGGGGGGATATCAATATCGCAAGACATTTGGGGACGCTGAAGGAGAAGAATAATATTAAGTATGAGCAACAAAGTGTAAAGACATTCGGGAGGCTCAAGGAGACGAGTAATATTACATTTGAGCAACAAAGTGTAGTCTTGTGGTGGACTCCATAGACATAATTCACCATACTCTGTTATTGACATGTTTTCGTTCTGTGTTATAGGGACACTGTCTCTTTGAGATCATGTGACTTATGTGTTGATATGCCGGTCGGTGCCATGTTTGAATTTAATGGTTTTTATATGACAAAATGAACGACCCGCTGTTGCTTTTCGAGGTGAGAAATTGTCTCGTGTGAGCGTAGAGACGCGTATCGGGCGAATCTTTCGCGAGAGAAAACCGGCGTCAAGTTTTGATTTGTCGCGCCACACTTTCGCCGTGCACAGGCGAGCGCGTTCACAGGGATTTGTGGCGCGACAAATTCGCTCAAGTTGAAATATTTCAACTTTGACGGGAATTTCGCGTGATGACAGCCAATCAGCGTTCAACAGCGTGGCCACTGAGTCACATGTGTAACGTAACAGCAAATCAGAGTTCAACCGTCAAACTCAGTGCAGTGCAGTCCGGGGTGAACTGCAGCATGGAGGTGAAAGTGAATGTTGCCGTTTGCGACTCCCGGAGCTCCATATATAATATAATAGTATATAATATAATATTTGTATATATAATATCAGGGCCAAAAGCTCTGTGCGCCTCCAGATGGACGTAGCGCGGGGAGCTCTCATAGGACTGGGCTTCTCGGGGTTTGCTTACCGGCGTTGCTATGTTTCCGGTCTTGTGTGTTCAAACGGTTTATTAGATAGGCCCATCTAATAAATCTCTGTCTATTCAATACTTCATTCACTGCCTCTTCCGTGGTCATTACAATATTATGAATAGACTGCGTCGGGTCCTCCGACGTCTCTCCCTCTTCCACAAAAGTAAAGACATGCAATCTTGTTGTGGCGCGACAAATTCGACAAAACTTGCACAGCGACAGATTATGATGTGTGGCGCGACAAAAGTTCGGCGACAACACGAACGGGCGACAAATTTCGCGTTTGGTCTGAACGCACGGAAAGTTCAAATATTTCAACTCGAGCGGATTTGTCACGCCAAAAATCCTCGTGAACCCGCTCGCCTGTGCACGGCGAAAATGTGGCGCGACAAATCAAAACTTGTCGGCGGTTTTCTCTCGCGAAGAATTGTCCCGATACGCGTCTAAACGTTCACTTTGTATGGGATCCGGTCGCCCCGTCGCGTTGGGTGTGAACGCACAGTTAGCTCGGCGAGTGTGTCGCTGCCTTTGTCTTGACGGTGTGTGCGCATGCGTGTGTTTGTGTGTGTGTGTGTTTGTGTGTGTGTGTGTGTGTGTCTGTGTGAGCTGCAGGCTGCTTGGCACATGCGCACATGAGTAACTTGAGTAACTGGTGTTACTCAAGTATGGTAACAATAACACATATGCAAAGTAGTAGAATAACTACTATAAGTGACTACAAAAATGCAAGGCAAGACAACTTTATTTGTTTAGCACTAAATTAAAAAAAAACTGTGGGTTGGCTCTGTCTGCTCTCGCTCTGCCAGGTATCTCTTCCCACACATCCTGCTTCCAGAAGGGACTCCCACATCCAGCAAGACTCGGCCCTGCAGCCCGATGTGGTCCATGCTCCTCTGGACTTCTGCTGCTGAGCTCCAGACAGGGGAGTTTAGGCCCTCTCTGAGCTCCACACAGGGGGGGTTCAGGCCCTCTCTGAGCTCCACACAGGGGGGGTTCAGCCCCTCTCTGAGCTCCACACAGGGGGGGTTCCGCCCCTCTCTGAGCTCCACACAGGGGGGTTCAGCCCCTCTCTGAGCTCCACACAGGGGGGGTTCAGGCCCTCTCTGAGCTCAAGGTCACCCGCTCAGCTTTCACACCACAGATCGCCTTCGACAAAGTGTTGAAACCTTCACTTTCCGGGATAAATTACAGCAGCGACCGGCGTTCGATACCTGCCCGTGGTCTTTTGCTGCATGTCTTCCCATATATCTCCCATACCTTCCTGTCCTACTCACTCTACCACAAAAAAGGTTAAAATCGTAAAAATTTAATCAAAACAATAAAGGCTTTTAAATTTCTATGCATTTAGAAAGTGTATCTTGATGTTTTCCAAGTCACTTTAAGAAATAGATTTCTCAGCTAACTATTGCTGTTTGTAACAAGGGGAACATAGAGCGTATATACGGACCCTGCTTTAAATAATCAGAATACATTTTTTCATGCTTAATCTTTCAAAACATCACCAGGACTACCGTGTCAACAAGTCTTCGCCACTGTCTCTAAAAGCTCACACCTCCTTCCGCTGTCTTCACACCGCATTCCCACTGCAGTTCCAGTTGTTTCACTTGATGGATATGGTGTCAAGTGTTTGGATTATTTATAGTGGTAGCTTAGTAGTAGTAGTGTTTGGGAAAAAGGACGAACACACTTTAAACATCACAAGCTGATTCGAGATGGGAATTATTGCCCTGGGGTTTGAGAAGGGGTGGCTTGGAACGACTCATCGGACAGAGACATCGCATCGGCGGACTTCCTAGAAATTAACTTAATTGGACACCGTTATCCTCTCTCGGTGTTCCAATCGAGATTTATGTTGCATTCTCCTGTGCACTCATCCGACATTTCCATGACTTGCTGGGAAAGTCATAACAGCGACCCGCCACCAAGACAAACAATCACCTTTTAGGTCATTGTTGCTGTTGGACTGCGAGGTCCTGTCAGAAAATGCTTGGGAGATTATGAAGCGGCCCGGAGAGCCCGCTGTGGTGGCTCTGGATGGATTTGGAGCTCATTTCAGAGGTCAATTCATCATCACTTAGGGCCTCTATCTCACAAGGAAGGCTTGGCTTCTTTACTTTGGGAAAGATAAGCACATCTGGCGGGCAAAAAAAAGAGCCTAATTGCTGAGCGGTTAGTCATTGTTCGCAGAGGCAACAATTGCAACAGACATGGGAAGGGGCCTGATTGTGTGTCTGTGTGTCTGTTTGTCTGTGGGCTTGTGTGTGCGCTTGTGTGGGTTTTTGGTGCCTTTTTGTGTGTTTGTGCCTGTGTGTGTGTGCGTTTGTGTGTGTCTGTGTCTCTGTGTGTACTGTGTGTCTCTGTGCATGTGTGTGTCGTTTGCGTGTGTGTGTGTGTGTGTCTGCATTTGTGTGTATGGTTGTGTGCATGTGTGTGTGCCGGTGTGTGTGCCTGTGTGTGTGCATGGGGCTGTGCATGTGTGCGTGTGCGCGTGTGTGCCATGGGTCTTCAACTCCAGCGCTGTCCCAGAAACAGTGTATGGGAAATGTGATCTAATCTCTACTATTGTTTTTGCAGGTTTTTCTGTCCTTTAAACGTATTGAATGTTTTCTAATGGCACTCTCCGGTGCAATACAACCGTTCTAGTGAATGCCAAGCACGGGGATGGAGCCATGATGGGGCTCAGGGGGTTCAGCATGTGCACAGAACATGGAGCCCGGTCCGAGGGCTCTTTTCTTCTGTGCTTTTGTGTCTTTTATGTACCGGACAGTGAAAACTGACTGAGGGAATTGTCACATTATAATTTTATCATCTAATCTCACTGTGAGGCATAGTTTGTGAATGTGCATTCGACGCTTAATATTGTGTGTTTGGGGTCCTTCGAATGTGCATAGATATGGAGGTCTGCATGCGCGGCGGCCATTCTCACACATCGGGTTCACCTGGACGCTGCAGCCAGTGCCAAACTAACACAAACAAGGAAACAATGACGCCAATGGAACATAGGAATTCCTAACGGTTACCAGGTCTGAAATTACTACATTTTGCCAAGAAGGACCATTCGTGGAGTTTGTGAAACAGTTGGTGGGGCACCACGGTGGGTCCTGTTGCAGAGCCAGGTGGGTGGTAAGATGGATGCATTCATGTTAGAGTTATTTATTTTATAGTTAAAGAATAAAATCACACAATTACATATAAAAAGAATAACATTAGGCTTGTGAAAATATTAAATATGCCTCAGTGATGACTGTAAATGGAGTGAAAACAATGACCCAATGACTACTTGTAGGCAAAGTTTATTGATTTATTTTAATAGATTGTAATATTTGGTACGGCTCAAGCCAAAAAGCAACACTAGATCCCCCTGGAAACTTTCTTTAAATGTTAGAATTGTGAATGCATCTGTTATTAATTTGGGCTTTTCGCCATTAGTAACCCGGTCTTAAACAAAGTTGTTTTAATATTATGCAAAGGTCATTTGTCTACATGAAGATGTGGTTCCAACTCATTTAGCTCAAAAGCTACTAATATGACGCAAGCAAGAAAAAGGTAAATAGGCATTGCATATGCTTGCAACCAACCATCAAAAGGGGAAGTGACTTATTCCCTCCAGAAACATATTCTGTACAATTGAAGTGTAAGGTATTAGTCAGATGACAAACTTCCTACTACAACAGCTGAAAACTACTGCTGGAATTCCACTTCAGTTTCCTGGATTTTATGTCTTACCTCTGTTAGGGCCATAAAAAAAGGTTGGCATTTGTATGTTTATGACCCCCAGTGAATGCTTCTGACACTGATCACAATTCGAGGGTGATGAGGACCAGATTCTACAACAGCTGAGTGATACTCCTGCGGTTTCATATCAATCTGATTATTCTTTGTTCGGTTACGAAGCAGCCCAATACTTCTTAAATATTTGCATATATACAAAAGTAACTATAGACTACGGGTTTCTTATCAAAATCAAGAGTGGTCGGTGCGGCATGTATATCCCTGGTAGCCTGGTCCCAACAAAAGAGGTCATTTGCAGAGTGTACATTTTCTCTGTGTTGAGCCAAAGTGTGATTATCACAAGAGGGATCACCATGAAACATTACGTTTGACCCCAACACAGTCGAGGTTCATTTGGTAAATTCCATTGAAGAAAACTCAGCAATGCAGTATTTTTCCAGCAGCGTGTTCATGTGATCCGGCCAACGCAAGCAAAAGGGCTTTAAACTGACTGCCACGTGTCGGTATGGTCCAAGCTCAATAGTTATTTCTGCTCATTTGTCATATCATAATAGCTTTAAGTGGGATCAAGCCGGCTACTTTCAATAGCGAAATCCTTTATTCAATCAAATGAAATAAACAAAAGGTAATTCAATATGTCAACAAGACGGCATTTGGTGAGTTTACTTTGGAGACTCAGGGATGGCTGAGGCATTTTTCACCTGTTAATCAGTAATGAGATCTGTGAAAAGGTAGCAATAGTTGTCACCATTGATCTTTTGAATCGGTGCGTCTCACTCCCACCCCCCGGCCCCCTTCGTCTTCGAACAAAGTCAGTTGTGCATTGAAGTCTAGGTCCCTCTTTGTCATCGGTCAATGATTATTCAAGCGCCAAGATGCACTCAGGTATTTTCATTCAGTCTGTCCCAGCATCTATCTTTGCTTGAACCCTTCAAAGTGATCAGTTAACTGTGAACCTGAGCTGTTCTGGCACCCCTCCATCTCCTTTAGAGGAGGAAAAAAACACCTCTGGAATCGACAACACTGACTTCAGAATCAGGCCAGAATCAGAATAGTGCAGAATGTCCTGAATAGCCTACTACCTTCTGAAAACAACATAGACTGACTTATAAGTCAGTCTTATGAGCTTATGAATTCATGATCTGGAAATCACTATAGGCTTCATTGGTCAACTACCCATCAAGAAATTGAAGTCCACGTGCACATAGGTTTGAGAGCACAATCGACTACCCGTTTCAAGACTACCTTTATAATTATATTCCTTCAAAATCTTGATGGATATGCTCTCCTCTAATTTTAAGATGCTGTAGGTAAGATTAACCTGCTGTTATTTGAGTGCAATTAGTTAGAAATGCATTGACTATCCTTCAACTATAAGTGAGCGAAATACTCTGTGTGAGTATCTGCCTCTGTATGAGCTCATTTAGATGTTGGACCGTTCCCGCCTCATTTCTGACCCATCAGGGCATCTCTTCCCCATAAGGGGGGTGGGGGGGCTCCCTATTTATAACTCTTGAGTAAGTCTTACCTACAGCAGCTTTAGGTTGCTGTGTTAGACCCCCAGCTACAACTGACTAGCAGTCTGGTGCTCTGAGCCCTGCATGCTACCGCTATGTACACACAGTAGGAGATAAGGGATGTTGTCCTTCTGCACCCTGGCTGCTGAATGGTCCTCCAGGCCGGATCGTATGCTTTTCTAGACTTGTAGAAAGCTGTTTACAGGGAATTATTTGTTTAGTTTGTGTTATTAAAGCCAATCAATCTGTTTGATGCAAATCACCTGAGCATCAAGTCATGAAAAATTCTAGTCAGTGTATAGTCTTGGTCTTCAGATCTACTTGCCTGCAGACAGTAAATGCAGATATATGAGTTGGTTACAAAAATAAATGTATTCCTGAAGAGAAACTGGCGACTATTACCCCAAAAAACAGCAACAAATGGTATTCAGAGCATGTTACTAATGAATAGAATGTATTAGAAAATATTTACATCAACTATAATTCTTGAAGGAATGCTCGAATCACAGAATATGGTCCCATATGTATGATATGTGAAGTAACTTTATAGTGCTAGTGTCTCTGGAGTTGGTCACTGTGTTTTGTATGTTTATTTCAATGACAATGCTTATTGGGCTTGTTGTGGATTTTACAGTTTGCACAAATGTTATTATATATTACCACTATTGGTGTTGCCAGCCTTTTGAAAGTGCAGGACAACTTTACGATCTGAAGAATTGGTTTTAGTTTTGAATTTCAGAACAATAACGGTGAAATATCAACCATGCCATTACTCTATTATGACATCTTATTACAGCTGCTGTTGTTTAATGCTCAGGAATGATATTTTAAGGAGTGTGCTGTCCAACCACAACAAGGATTATCTGTAACCAAACTTGGGATTGTTAACATCTCAATCGCCGTTTGGCCTCCAGGGCTCCTAATAGGTAAACGTCTCTTCGTGGTAATTGAGTGCCGCTTATTTCATGAGTAAACACAGATTAAAACCCCGATGCAGCTGGCCTGGATTATGAGAGGGGATTTAGCGCCTCTTCACCAAAAATAAACATTTGAAAACGCTTATCCTTATCTCTGTGTGGTGGACTGCCACCACCACTGCGGAGCAATAGCTACTTACCTGGCTCGACCTGTTGGTCACTGGTCACTTGCGTTTGCACCACTGGGACTTCAGTCTGTGCACAGGATTCAAACAGGCTCCCAAAGTAGTAAAGGTTACTGCAAAACATTTCCACAGATGTGGGTGAAACAAAGAAAAATAGTTTTGTGAACAATGTATACACAGCAGAAGTACCAGACCTACTAGTTTGATGATTGGAGCACTGCTTTAAAGTAAGGCGGATAGGCAGGTGGTTAAGTCAATAGCCGGCTAGGAATCAATGTATTTTTAGAGGTCAAGCACTCTCTTGATGTGACTCGTTGCGAAATAGCACTTTTGATGTCTTTTAGTCAAGCACGCATCTTGTTAGACAAGTCAACAGCAGTCAAAGGTCCTCCCTCGAGATTGATGACCTCAATACTTGACTTAAGTTGAATCCACATCGTTCTCTGATAACCCCAAAAAAACAACAGCACCGTATTGTCACAGACCTGAAGTAATATGAAAGGGAACACCTCCCACTTCAACTCTCAGCATTAAAGATATACTATGTGCATTCCAAGACGGGATTAAATAATATATAACACCCATTTGATTATAAGAATTCATCAACCATTGTACTCTATAGAGATTGTAAATGAATGTGCTTATTTTATGGCAAGCAAATAGGTGGTTCTCTCTGACCGAATAAACAGCTGAATAGCATTGATTAACATCAAACAATGTGTATTCTGTCAAAAGTTGCTCCTTAAATGAATGGGCCCTCTTGATCAATATGTAGAAATCTCAGAGTGCAGACTAACTTTGATACTCTTTGCTCCTTTATAATGAGATGTCAAAGATTATGGTCACATTTAAATGTAATTTACAAATGCCTGAGCATGTTTTATTTCCTCAACCCAGACCAGATTATATTAAGTGTTCAATATTATCATTTCAAAAAGCCATAATACAGTATTGTAGAATGTCCTTTCTTGATCATTGCATATTTCAGTGCATGAATACCATCCAACACTTAAAAGCGCTAATGTATATTCATGCGAAATGAATATACATTTCAAATCTTTGTGTGTCTTTGTCCGTGTGTGTTTGTGTGTGTGTCTTTGTCCGTTTGTGTGCGTGTGTTTTTTTGGGTGATGATGATACCATGATGATACCCTTACATGACCAATCATAGAAATGCATCAATGCAAATTTCTCTGCATCAACAAATGTCTCAATATTTTACACTGACAGATGTCAACAATGGATGGCAGTGAAGGGTGATGTTTAGGAATACTTTTTTTTACACTAATGTCATACATGTGGGAACTTAAAAAAATTGCCGTTGTTGTCTGTGTTCCATTAAGCATCCACTCCGAGAGCAGAAGCAAATGTTTTCTCGGGGTCGCAGTAAAGTCTTGTAAATTGTGAGCATCAGTCAGTGTGTAATTTACCCGGGCTAATGTCGGGTAATGACGGGGCGCTGTGCGCTAAGAAAAGGTTTCCTTGTCCGCGCGACTCAACTGCCGCTGAGTAATGACATTATTATTGAACACAATCCAATCTCGCTTAGATGTGTGTGCTGTGAACTCCGCTATGAACAAAATACCTGACAATTAGAGAGTTGATTGTGGTCCGAGCAGCAGCCAAGCAGCAATTTTCATTGTTAATAACAAAAAGAAAACATTTATGTCTGATGCAGACATTTTCGTTGCTTTTAAGCAGCAGTGGCCCTTAGCCATGCTCGGTCTTTTATTATGATTAGCTTGGAAAACATCATACATTTGGGCCGGTTTACAAAGTAGAAATGGTGGTGACACATGACACAACATTACCATTTTATGTTACATTCATGTTCTCTTATGTGAATACATAAATATTAGGCAAGAAAACAGTCCAGGTGCTATTATCTCAATTACACGGTATACAAAAACATGATTCATTGTTTTATTGTTATTTTATGTTTCCACAGTTACCAAGAATTTAGCCCAATGTTGCCTCTAACATGTGGTGGAAAATAATATAAAATTATCAACAAACGTCTTCTTCAGAAACTTTAATGTTCACTATAATGATAAGTTAGTGTGGATGAATGCTCACTTTTGTAGGGAAGAAAAACAAAGTACATAAATACTAGAACAACGACATGAATCTGTTCATTGTACAGCTAAAGCCAGAAGTAGAATTATGTTGCATTGAAAACAATAAAGCCTGCAGCAAACTGGGCGGTAGCCTTTAAATACATTCACATTTGAAAAAGATTTATCAAATAGTTTCTCGTCATTAATTGGTCAAAATGTCATGCTTTAGTCATGTAATGGGATGGAACTGTCGACATGGTACATTTCTGAAGAAGAAACAGTAGTTACAGCCACAAAAGTGCTATAAGTCAATATGATGAAAGATAGTATTTATGCTCTCCCTAGCTTAGCATACAGCTACTTAACAGCAGACCAGCATGTCAATTCCTTTGACCCTGAGGTTTTACAATCAGCGTGCAGCATAATGGGCCCTGAAGTGTGATCAGCCTGTAAGTGTTTGGTCATGTGACCTGAATCAACTCCATGTGAGGAGCATTTGTACGAGAGCGGCAGCACTCCCTCAATTGTGCTCCCTCGGCCTCTCACTCTTCGGGCTGTGATCAAGTTTTGTTTGTCCTCCTCCTATCTTTAACACATCACACACAGGTAAAACATGCAAAGTTCAATCAGTGTCCACTATTCTTGTTCTCATTAATGAAGACGAAATACCTCGTCTCCCAATCTGCAATAGCACTCGGGCTAAAAGGATGAGAGTGGATGCCATTCAACGGCCCTTAACAGAGTGTATTAGCAGTGACTATAAGAAGGCCTGCTCACCCTGCTCCCAGTGCTGGCTAGGAGGCTGGGTTCTATCACTGCCGACATGCTGAGAGCTTTTAAGTAAGCCGTAACGATAATAAATAAAAGTCGAGTGCTGGCCGGTGACTGCAAGAGTGAGGCAATATTGATTTCAAAACAAATACTCAAACGTCAAACACATTATTGGTAATTGCCTCATCAAGTAGCCGCCTTTGTGTGTGTGTGTGTGTGTGTGTGTGTGCGTGTGTGCGTGCGTGCGTGCGTGCGTGCGTGCGTGCGTGCGTGCGTGCGTGCGTGCGTGCGTGCGTGCGTGTGTGCGTGTGTGCGTGTGTGCGTGTGTGTGTGTGTGTGTGTGCAAACGTTCCTCTGGGCCGTTGCTCTGGGCTGGGATGTTTTAAAGCGGAGAAGTTTCTCCTTGACATCAGCAAACCACTTGTGACCGGGGTGGTCACTTCAGAACCTCCCAGAACCAGAACCCCTCCAAGGGAGGTTTGAGTCGCCGTGGCAACGCCACGGCCGTGGTGCACATCAAAGACCCATCGCGTTGCCAGCTGTCTTGTCCAAAACTGCAGGACAGCGATCGTAACACAATACAGCCTTTTCTTTTAACTTAATGCTTCCCCTTGCAACCCCCCATCCCCCCCACACACACACACACACACACAAACACACACACACACACACACACACACACACACACACACACACACACACACACACACACACACACACACACACACACTCAAAGTATTTTCAAACCACTGCTGTTGTTTCCCACAGTAGAGCCTTACCAAATGCAGGAACAATTTTCGGACCGATCCTATTCGCCAGATTAAAGTATTTTTTGCTATTCGACCCCCCCCCCCCCCCCCCCCCCTCTCTTCTTCCCTCAAAGTTGTTATTTATTATTGTATTATAATTACCTTTACCTTTGTTTTTTACTTGCTGGACCGCTGCCAAATTATATACAAATGTGAGAAGGGACTCGGCCGTTACCTCACCACATAATTACTCATCAGGCCGAATCTCGCTGTTACCATCGGCAACAAGGGCTCTGGAAGGTTAAACGTTGGACTGACGGACAAATCACCTGGGCCCTAATCTGTTTCCCCCCTGAAACTGCTATTCCCATGGCAACTGCAGCCCCCTCCCCGCCTCAGCCCGGAGCCGGTCAAGGACGGTGTGGAGGTGGAGCACCTGCGGACGGAGGATATCCTCCAGTGGAACCATTACAGGCTCCGCTCACCATCAACACAGCAGGACTGTCGGACCAAGAGCGGCTTCCAGTGTGTGTAACTAGCACGAGGACAGCAACAGCCATGATGGAGACCAATGAAGGATCCGCTCAGCAAATGAAAACAGTCCCTCGCTCACTGTCGATGACATTTTTATACATTTTTTTTCGTTTCTGGTGTGAAAGCCCGGTTGGCTTCATTCATGAGGTCGTAATGTTACATCATTACAATTAGGCTGTGCGTATTTTCTTTTTCTTTACGGCGAGGGGGGTTCGTGCCATGCCAGATTGCCGTCGTTTCTCATGACCCCCGCCCCCCCCCCCCCATCCTCTCCCCACCCAAGGAAAAAAGAAAGAAAATACTAAATGGTGAAGGTGAAGTTAATCAGAGAGCCAAATTCTTTATTTTTTCTCTTTTCTGGAGGCACGGGGGACATTCCCTGCTCCCGGCTCGCTGCTCCTTTGGTCTCAATTGCAAGCAGCTGCCCACTGGCGTATCCAGAGAGCAGACGCTATCTCCCACGGGATCTGGGGCACTTTTACTCCTATGAAATACTCCAACAAGGGGCCAAAAGTTGTCATTTTGCGTTTTCTCTCTGCTCGGGAGCGGGAGGCAGAGTAGTGCTGTGCTTCTTGTGCTCACTCACTAAACCACACGCTATCAAAACATTCCACGCTGAAGATTAATGAAGCTTGTGTTTTTGAAAGGTAATTGCTGCATTATAATTGTAATGAATGGTTACGAATGCAGAGCATCATATGGATGTGGGGCGACGGAATGTTGTTGTTCTTTTTAGGTCTGGATGGCAATGCGATCTGTGCGCACTCGCAAACAAACAGCAGGAGTTTTGGTTGAAAGAAGTAAATGCATACGACTAGAAAACCCTCATCCCCAGAACAAAGCTCGTTGGTCTGCAACAACATCATCTGGGACATTCATTCTGACTCATTTGTTTGGCAGAAAACCAGCATTTTCACTATTTCACACCACCTAAATAGAACACCACCCTTTGCAATAGCCACACCCAAACCACTTTTAGTGCCCCATTATGTATTGAAGGCCAATTGGCCTGGTTTCAGTGTAGAGCGACATTGACACATCTTTGGACCACAAACTTGCAGGGATGGAAGTGAATGAACTGCTGTGGCGTTTCATTACAGCTTAGCTGCGGTGGCCATCTCTTCTGCTCTCTGCAGCTATCTCCACTGCTCACTGCAGTAGCTTTAGGTCATTAAATGTAAACCTCGGAATCTCTTGTTGTTTTTTGAAAGGTGGAAAGTTTAAATCGGCAGACAATGGTTCAACTGAAGTAAAACAACAATATCAAGTAGAGCCATAATAAACAAACGAGCTGGCTCTGAATGTCTTTAAAAAGCCATTATGTCATGATAACAAAATGCAAAATAAATCTTTCAAAGGTCAAGTTTGAAATACTTACAAAAGAAAATAATGGCAGTCATCAACAAAGTAAATACGTGGCTGGTGCAGAGGTTTTTAATTATTTGTACTCTTTTGAGACACATTCGGTTAGCCTTAATGTTGAGCATCTCCTGTTGATGTTGGCACTTCTTTTGGAGTGCCACCGTTCATGAGCTCACATGATCTGGAGGAAAAGCACCTCCGTGGCCCCCCTGGCTCGGGCTCTGCAGAGGCTCTGGACTGTCAAACACCTCCCTCTGGAGTCATTACACGGACGCTAAGGAGGCTAGCCTCCACCTCCACCACACACACACGCACACGCACGCACGCACACACGCACACGCACACGCACACACACACACACACACACACACACACACACACACACACACACGCACAAAGACACACACACACACACACACACACACACACACACACACACACACACACACACACACACATACACACACACACACACACACACTCACACACACAGATACAGAGGTACTATGCATTTCACTGGTTGGAATAGCCTATCCAGCCAAAGTGACGACATTGCCAGCTTCAGGCTAACCTCATTAAACACATTTGTTTCTTTGTTGAACTTGTATAATAGGTAGGTAGGTGTTAGGTCTTATGATTTCATTGATTTGTTTCATTTCATGATAGTGTCACTGATGCTCACTTATATTGTTTATCATTTCAAACCATTAATGTCAACACAGAGTTACTGGGAGAATGCTGTTTTTTTTTCCCTTAGTCTGTCATTAATTTAAAGATTCTGTTGCTCCTTTTCTTTCCATAACTGAACTGAAACCTCCTTCAAATGAAAGGCTAAGACCCTATTTTCAAACAGTTTTGGGTTGAAGGCACTACTGCGAAAAAATAATGTTTTTTTTCCAATAATGAAGAAGAACTTAAAATCCTGTCGTGATCTTTTGAGTATCATAGATGTTGCCTGGAACACAGGAGATATTCAAACTCCTGATGGGATAGTCACTTACATAATGATACACACTCACACAAAAAGTGCATACACGCATTAATATGGACACACACACACGTTCACACAGTCACACACACACACACACACACACACACACACACACACACACACACACACACACACACACACACACACACGTACACACACACACACATACATACCTTGAGCAAACACGTTCATACTCCCACACACACACACACACACACACACACACACACACTCACACACTCCTACACACACACACACACACAAACACACACATGCAGAGTTGTCTGTCTAAGCAAGTGAGTGTCAAACATCCTTCAAACCACTGGGAAAGGCTGCCCTCCACTGTTTGACACAAGGCTGCTATTTCACGGAGCACATGCTAAATGTTTTCATTGAGTTGATTTCATGTACTTGGTCCCGCTACGGAAACTACAAAGTAATACCATACATTTGTTGTACGGCCTGTGATAACTGCATGCATTCGATTTATCCATCACAAAGAAATATAGGATTCTCTGCAGTAAGTTATACAAAAGAGGAAGGCGTTTGGCCGCTATTCAATCTCTCACCATGATAAAGCCCGTAAAAGATTTTTAACGCATCTTACTTTTTACAGTGAGTCAAGGGCTCCCCTCTCGACGAACAGTATAATGTGCGTACTTCATGGCGCTCTTGAACACTGTCCACTTGAGAGCTATTATCTGGCCAATTGGCAGAGCCCTTATAAGTGTAAAGTTTATAGTTTCCGCTGATTCTCCGTCTTAAACTTGAGAGGGAGCGAGGGAGTCGGGAGTCTTTCAACAAGTTTTTATCCGTTTGTTTTGGTCACCGGGGTTTGAATACCTGTGTCCGCATCCACAGCATATGGAAGCTCTTTAAGTGTGGAGGAGCCAACTCTTGCCTTGATGGCTTCCAGGGTGGAAGTGTCCTATCCGTGTTCTCCAGGCCACTACGTGTGGCCGTCAAGGAGCAGAGGGGAGGGGGGAGGGGAGAGGGGGGAGGGGGGTGGTGGAGACAGTGAAAACACAGCTGTGGCCCTCCGCTCTACAGCAGGGGCTGGAGGGGCCGTCCACCACCAGCGTGGAGGAGGCCTGGGCATCCGTCTGCTGCAGGGACCCTAAGAGCTGCCTTTACCCCCTGACCCAGTTTGCTTTATTTACTCTCACATCACATGTCCTCCGCCTCAAGCTCGCCATTAGCTTCCCCTTTCGACTTCCCCTCGTGCCTCCCGTTCTCTGAGGTTGCAGATGTTACAGCGGGTGATGGGGGGGGGGGGGGGGGTATTGTTTAGAGTCTTCAATTTGGCTGGGTTTGCATCGGTGAGGCTGCCTTATTCTCCAACGGCAGTGTCACATGAACTGGGGGGCTGGCGGGCCAGGGGGGGAACTTGCTTGTTTTCCAGCGGTGGGACAGCTGCCTGCTCCCAGGATGCTCCCAGATCGCGGACCGCGGCCGCCGACCCGCGGTCGCCGACCCGCGGTCGCCGACCCGCGTTGATTCAGCCAACCTTCTGGCGCACCTGCGTCACACAGCTCATGCGTTGTCTTCTTTAATATTCCACGATTGTTACTGTTTTGTTTTTTGACACAACTCAATGTCAAGTCGATTGTATATATATAGACCTTAGACGCTAAAGGAAAGATTTCAGAGCTGTTCAATCATTTATTAAAAATAACACAGCTATCTCTCAGCTATTGATGAGTAAAGCGCATTGTGAGAATATCTGCTGCGAGCGGACTGCGCCTGCCTCTGTATGATAGTATTTCTGATTTTAGACCGCCCTTGGCTCTCTGACCAATTAGGGCATCTCTTCCCTGCAACCCTCACAGTTACCTGAAATGCGACATTTCCCAATGACATAGGAAGGGAGTGGGTAAGTTTTAACAGCTTGGGCTCTTCTATCTCTCTCTCTTTACAACTCTCAAATCTTACCTACAGTATCTTTAATCACAGTCACAAGCTTCCCAGGGCACATTATAAGCCCTAACAAAAGCCCTCTTGCAGACAAGAATAAACCCACCAAATCCAAGGGAGGTGGGGAAACCTTGAGAAGGAACACAGAAGAGGGATGCCTTCCTTCCATCTTCCAAAACACTTTGATGATGTGGCTTGCCTTGAGTTTAGAAGCAAAATATTGATGCTTGACAACAAGGATTAGTTGTTGTTGTAGTTGTTATTGTGGTTCAGTGCTATTGTTTCACAATGTCGCTGAGGTGATTAATTGTATATAGCTCCTTTGAATCTCTATAATATACTATACTTTACCATTAAAGTATAACAACAGTGGGTGTACAAAGAGATTGTATGCCCTTATATTGGCATTCTCATATTTTGGGAGTTTAAGGCAAGGCAAGGCAACTTTATCTATACAGCACTTTTCATTCATTAGGCAGACTCAAAGTGATTCACCTTGAGACATAGTCGTTCAATAAAATTAAATAATAAACTAAATAACATAAGTAAAAGAAAACAAAGTCATTGTTTAAAAGAAAATGCAATGTGTTTGAGATTTAGCAGAAAGCTAAGGCAAACATACAATAAAATGAAGTAATAAAAGAAAATAGATACATAAAAGAAAATAAAGACAAAGAAAAAAATGCAATGTATTTAAGAGTTAGCAGAAAGCTGAGGCATTCAATGCCTTCTATTCAATTCAATTCTTCACTATAGCCATTATTTATATTGTCTAAGTTCCCGAGTGAAGCTGAAGCAGTAGCATTAACAGGAGCTCCCGAGGCAACGCACCACGCGTGGGCAGCCCCGTTGGCTGGCTTGATGTGTGGCAACGACGACAGACAAATCAAATCTGCTCTCTGGCTGCTGACAGCTAGGTTGTTCGTCATCGCGTTGTACCTCACACACAGCATCAGCTGGGACGTATAACTTATAAGAATAATATTGTGTATGGGTTAAATGTTGAAACGTTTAAAGGGCTAAGTATATAGGAGCAATCAATCATCCATCCAAACTCTATTTTAAGCCTTGCAGAGGAAATATGAATGCAGCCTGAATGATTTTACCTTGTGGTCTTTCTTAAAGTTAAAATTTGGTAGTTTAACAATATCTATACCAAACAGAAATATTGCTTTAAAATAATTGTTTTCAGGTCTTGGCCTTTTTAAATCATGTGTCTCATAGCATTTTTTGTATTGGGTTGTCGCACGGAATAATCTGATTATTCGATCATCTGCAAGAATCTTCCAAATGCTTTCATACACCAAAGCAGTGATATTTTCTTGAAGATATGTCAATATCTAATCTATATAAGACAAGGAAGAACTAAAGATTTTAAAGCCAGAAATTCATAGTAAAAAGAACAAACCCATTCTGAGGGCGTGTGTTTGTTTAATTTTTTAAATGCTTCCACTTCATCAAAGGCAGCGGAGAGTGATGTAAAGATGGCCGACCAGAGAGGGACGGGTCTCACCGAGTAGAAACACAAACGTGTCCCGCCTCCACGGGACACCGTGTCACTTCCTCCTGGGGGAGCTGGAAGTCATATAATCTCTCAAAGTTTATCCACCTGCCTCCCTCACTCTCTGTCATGTGTGGGGCCCCCAGGGGCCCATAATGACAGGAGTCAAAGGGTCCGGCAAGATGGGGCGCCATGTTGATTCAGCTTCCTCCCAACCAAAGCATTCCTCCAGGACAAGATCCTTTATGGAAGACAGCGCTCTGTGTGTGTGTGTGTGTGTGTGTGTGTGTGTGTGTGTGTGTGTGTGTGTGTGTGTGTGTGTGTGTGTGTGTGTGTGTGTGTGTGTGTGTGTGTGTGTGTGTGCCTGTGAGTGTGTGTGGCGTGTGTGTGTGTGTTTGGATGTATATCTGCAGATGTGAACATGTTTGCAGACTGGGAAGGGGGAGAGGGGTGCTAGTACATTGGTCGGTATATATTGGCCCAAGGGACATCCCAAAAATAACTCTTTCCAAAGATTCCTACATGGAGACTCTTCAAGACAACAGGTATTGGGAGGGGGAAATGTCAAACATTCAAGTATGTCCACATGTCCCATCTGTCAGAGAAAGTACAGCATCTTGTCTAGCACTGTGGTTGGTCGCTTGGGCTTCCAGAGCAGCCTATGGAGCAGGAACAGTTGGCCCGATGGACCCCATTTAAACAGCATGTACGCCCCACTGCAGAGGGCAGGGGTTATGCACACACAGGCACACATGCACGCGCACACACATACACACACACATGCACACACCCTTTGATGTCTCACCTATAGGGGCATGCTGCGTACAGACAGGAAAATATTGATGTTCTAAAATAAGACCAGTGAAATACAAGCAAACTAGCATGGGTCATGGGACAGGAAAACAGCGGGAAATGACTTAAGGGGGGCAAAAACAGTACTTAAAAGTGGGCACCTGCCCCGACATACATCAGGTTTAACACCCTGCTCCAAAGGTGTGTACAAGGTGTTGAAAGCCTGGAGCAGACATGACCTAAGGCAAGTGTTACGGTTGAGGGTAGACCTACTTAAAACACAGGCATTAAAAATAGAGCTACATGGATGAACAAGGTTTAAGTCTGGTATGAAGACAGAAGTCTAAAATGCTGTACATCAATTGCTAAGCAGATGTTGGGTTTAAATGTATTAATATATAGCCAGAGTAATATTAAGCCTATATGCTAGTTTTGTGTTTAGGATAGCTGTTTGTACATTTATTCTGGTTTAAACATTATAAAAACGACAAACTTCCATATTCTCATGACCATCAAGAACAACTTGTCATTATGTGGTTATCATACAAATGCAATGGTCAACCAAGAAAAGTAAATAGGCCATATCCATGTCATTGGTCTCTGTTTGTTTCAAACATCATGCTTGTCAGATATGGATTCCTTAGTTTTACAACAGACTCAATTTGTGTTTTCCAGGCACTGATGATTTAAACTGAGCAGTTTTACAAGTAACATCCTATGTGGCTTTTGCATAAAGATTCAGCTGTGGTTATTCCAAATACATTACTTCGTTATTCAAAGCATGCTCAACAAGTTGTATCTGTATTTTTTTTATATTTAAGATCTGGCACAGAAACGAGTAGAATATCTTGAGGTGGTTTTAAGGAGCTACATCCACTCAAACTAAAGCCGGTGAAGAGAAGGAGGCACTATCTCTTATTCAACTCACATCTCTAGTCTCCCTCAATCAGACGTTAATTGTAAATAGAATGCATTTATACAGCGCTCTTCTAACCAGTGGCCACGCAAAGCACTTTACAACATTGCCTAACATCACCCATTCAACCACACATTCACGCACCGACGGCGGAGTCAGCCACGCAGGGCGACAGCCAGCTCGTCGGGAGCAATTAGGAGAGGTGTCTTGCTCAGGGACACCTCAACACTCTAGGAGTAGCCGGGGATTGAACTGGCAACCTTCTGGTTAACAGCCAACACGCTCTACCTCCTGAGCCACATGCCTTCCCGTTACATTGCTGTACTATCTTGCTGGAAACAATGCTAACCACTGGCTGGCACGGGGACAAAAAACATCTAATATAATCCAAAATGAGCTGGCTCTGATTCTCCCCACGTGGTTTCAATAACCCACATGGTACATAGAGTGGACTATCGTAAACGCTTACTCTTTGAATATCTAATAGCATTCATGAGGCTGCACTGTTAAACTGTGCGTTTCTTCCCTCTTGTTGATATGCAAGATTGTGTAAAAGCACTCCCTGTAGTTATTAAATTCAGCTGTACATGTATGCATATAAATGCCAACTATATACTGTATATCTATAAATATATAGGTAAAGTTGGCATTTTTGGAGTTGGAACTGGGAGATATGTTGGGTAACATTACCCACCATAGTATAGTGTATAGTTAAGTGTTCAAGATGATGTCAAACCTTATCACATCCCATCCCTGTGGAGTGCCAATTTGGCTGGAGAATGATGTGCAGGGACATAGAAAACCACTCTAAAAGTCTTGCTCATCAGACATTTTTCGGCCCGCTTTAACACACATTAGATGTTTACAAAATGAAAAACAGCCCATGTCTTTGAGTGGTAGACCCCTGTGAGGATCTAGGTTCCCTCCAGCAATATCTTTGAAGAGTGAAACTTTGAGCATTGGATTGAAACGTAAGCTGGGGTGCAGCATTACAGAGCTTTTGCTGAGAATAAGATTCGCAGGACCTTCCTACAGTTTGTCGCGTCTGAAGAAATACTTTTTCTTCTCTCCTTTTTGGTCTGTATTACAACGAGAGTCTTGACTTACTGACTTACTTTATTATTATCCTGCATCTTAATCACAATCTTAATTGCAATTCAAGCCCTTAAGTTACCTCACGCCTTGGTTCCTCCAAGGACCACCTGGAGTTGAAGCGTCAGCCCATTAAAACACAGACCAGGCCGTGAGAAAAAGTATAAAAATGAAGCATTAAAACACAAATTATGCGCAACACAAATACAGTTACCATGATTACTTCCAAGGCACTTTGACCAACGGCTGTTACTTGTATTGCAGAAACAGAACAGTGTGGTATTGGATAAGGTGGTGGTCTGCAGGAACACCCATAAGGTTCATGTTTTAAGTAATGAAGGTTTCCCCATTTCATTTCCCGTCTCAACATTGACCTGTTGCTCTGTCATCCTCCGTTAGCTTTTGGATCTGATACGTAGCCACCGCTCTGATACCCTCTGCTCGCTGTTTAATCAGATACGTAGCTGGCAACATGGGAAAGGACGCCGGGGAAATGGCCCGTTGCGGCTCCATGGGCGTTAGTGAGAGACCACCTTCTTTGAATCAGATATTTAGCTTATCGCTCTGTAATACTGTTACTGTGTTGTGTAAAAGCTTTCCTGTGAGGCAGCGATAACATATGTTTTTTGTGTTGTTGAACAAATACATAGGTGCCAAGACAAGTTCCTTGATCTGAACTGTAGTATGTTGGCAACTCTGTGAGGAGTTGTTTTTAACCCCATAAATCACTTGAATCAATAGCGGTTATTATTCCTAAAAGTATTTATCAGATTTCATATAATATTGATTACAGAAATGCAAAACTCCATCATTATAGCTAATTGGCTCAAAAATAATTGAAATGATCCATTTTTTATGTTTTGACATCCAATTACTTTGAAATTGACCATACTTAACAAATATCTCTCAAAACAGTCCACACTGATGTGTTGACAAACACAGCCAACACATTTCTTAGCAGTGTTTGTATTTTTGAGACATTCTTAATCCAGCAGTATGAAGTTTGAGGGAATTTCTGATCCTTGGATTTGGATAAAATGGATGTGTGCGTACGTGTTTTTTTTGTCAGTGCAGTGCAGTTTCCTTAAGCACCGCCAAGAAAATTAAAAAACCTTAAAGAATCACGCCAGAACCCAAACCAGCATGTAATGCAATAGTATAATTGTCAGTGAGGAAACACACAAATCAAAGAAGATTTTTTATTAATTTCCATGTTCATGCCCTCGCTTAGTGCTTTTTTGGAAGTAAATATAGTAATGTGTGCTGTCATTCATCACCCTTTGACCGTCCTTGGGTGCTTCACTAATTCATTCCCCTCTGACTCACTATGCAGGTGCAACATTATAAATATTTTCCTGCTTTCGCTGATGCTTGAAGGATATTTTAAGAAGTAATGTTGTAAGCTATTAATTAATAAAGAAAATTAATCACATATTTTCAAAGATAACAATGAGGTATTATGACTGTATACTGTATTATAACGTGATTGTGATCAACACATTCTCAGTTATCAACCACAGCATTGCCTCAAAAAAAAGCTTCATTTTACTTTTGCTTAGTTAATAGCTTCCAACTGTAAAAGTATACTTTTTTTCAGCGTTCCGTTTCTGTTGTCATTACATCATGTTTAAAAAAGGAATTTCCACCTGACATTAAACTCTCCCAACAGTTATGTAATGCAGCGTTGGGACATTGCTAAAGGCACTCCTGTAGAAACCTCAGTAATAGAACGTGTCTCTTTACTTATGATACTGGGCAAAACAGAACACATCATCTATCAAACGTACCCAAGCTGCAACAACATGTGATGTTGACCTTGGAATGAAGTGCTGAAGCATAATTACAGCTACTTTTATTTCATGTTGGCTTATTTCGAGCCGCACTTTGCTTCATATGCTATTTTTATATGCTATTTAGAAAGTAAGCACACACTCAGAAGATTCAGCCACTCTTAAAGTGGATCATGGCTCTAGGAGGCTGAGGACCATGGGAGGGTAGACATATGGGGCCATAATACTTAGGCCTTCCTTTTTGCACCAAGCCTGGGTTGAGTGTTGGTTGGATGGATAGCCTGAGCAGCTTCTAAAGCAACAAATCGTAGTAGCTGGAATGATGTGTTTTTAACATTTACTGTAAGGCTGTATTTTAATCAAACGTCGATTTTTCCTAACATGATGTTTTATTTAAATGAAACGTATTTGTGAACAGCCCTATGGAAAGCCTGGGGCTTCCTCTCTGTACCAAGCCCTGTTGGGAGTGTTTATAGGACTGGACCTTGGCAGCTTCTAAAACAACAAAACGTATTAGCTGTAAATGTATGTTTTACATTCACTGTAAGTGTGTTAAATAATCGACTGAATTTATTGTTGAGATGTGGCCTTCAGTTAACGTTGACATGCGACATGAATTGAGAAAATAATGTATTCCTTAAGACTCCACTTGGACTTCGTGGTTAAAGAAGCGTTACGTGACTTGACTTGAGGCATGACTCGAATTCCCATTATTGGGTCAAAGCTTAAGATTAGGTTTGGTTAGGTTTAGGCCCAAAATACACTTGGTTGGAGTTAGGAAATTATTTTTCTTTCGCTTATGGGAAGGGAATATTCTAATGATGGGGAAGAAATAAATGAACAAGCTTTTATAATGTTATTTGTTTTTTATTTGGTTACTTTCATACGTTCATATCAAGAATTAGAATACCAATTCAATTAATTGTCATCGTTTTTTAACAGGTTGGATGTATTGGCCAATAATATATGATGGATGATACTGCAAGATACTTGCACACTTAGAGAGGGGACCCTCTCTAAGTGTGGTTCTGTCAGGCATCTGTTATGAGTAATATGTCAATAAACTCTAACTTGTTTATCCCACGGTAATAATGAGGCAATAAGCTTTACCGTTGCCAATTCCCATTGAGCCCAGATTCATAAAGCTTGTGCCTCATTTCATCCCAGAATTGAGAAACAAACATGATTGTTTACATTACAAATATCCCTTAAAAATGGATACTATATAGGTTTAAAACTCGATTTGCTGAGTAATTATTCAGGGATCCTAATAGTTTTTGAGTGCACTAATTTGATGTAAGAAATAACCCAAGGCCACCAGTGTTAGTGTGGCTACCATTGTGCCAATATCAGGGCTAGGGAACTGGGTGTGATTATTTAATAAGTGTGCTCTGGCATATTTGATAAGATCTTTTAAATGATATTGTGTAACAAGCACAACATACTGTGTAACCTGGAAATGGTTTATACGCCATGTCATTGGAAGTAAAGTATCAAACATTAATAGTAGAATAATTAAACTTAACATTAACTTGTCACCTGCCACATAATTATATTTCATACTGCAACTCGTTTCATTCTAAAGAATGAAACGTTAGTCCTGTAAACATTGGGGATACTATACAGTGATACATAAATAATGATTATCATATTACATACTTTGAGGATGCTAGGAAAATGTACGAATGAGCATTAAACACATCTTTCTTCAATTAATGTTGCTAGCTAGAGTTCTCAGCCAATGGTACATGTTCTTTACACAGAAAATTGTATTTGACCGTCTTTGGCAGGATGACGAAGACATATACTAGAAACAATCAACGTTAAATAATGCACGTCAACACCCAAAATCCTGTCAGCCCTAATAACTGTCAGCTCTTTTGTTGGCGACAACTGAGTTGTATTTATGGTGTTCGTTTTTATCTACTATTGCAACACTGAACTGCAGTATGGCAACCAACATTGTGAGCTATTACCTTGTAGGTTTGCTATTTTGGTTTTGGAGGCAAAATCGTATCACCAATTATCCCCAAGGGTATGGAGTCTACCTGAAGGCATCATTGAACCAGGTGTTTAGCCCTTTCTGCTCCTTATTGAGCTGTTTCGACAGTCACTTAGTCACTTTGGATAAAAATTACTTAAAGTGACTAAAAGTAAAAAGTTGAATCAAGAATGCAATGGATGTATTCACATTCAGTACAAAAAATGGTCACTACCTGTCCGATCAAGAGTCAGCAGTAGCTCAGTAGGTTTGAAGCAGTTTCCAACCTGGCTCCTTCCTGCTGAGGTGACCCTGAGCAAGACACCAAACAATAAGTGCTCACCGTCATCGGTGTATGAATGGATTGTGAGGGCACTAAAGTGTAAAGCCACAGGTTAGAAAAGAGGGTTTAGTTATGAGTTGTATGGGGGTGACATCATAAGCTGAAAAGGTGCAATCATCCTAAAGGATACATCATTGAATAGGAAGTGAGGTTATCTAGAACAGGCTGTTTAAAAATAGAAAGTTGAGGGAGATGGAAACTAGATAAGAATTACTTGGTGTATTTAAATGTATGGTATGTCTACATGCTGTACATGCCGAAACACCCCTCACACACACACACACACACACACACACACACACACACACACACACACACACACACACACACACACACACACACACACACACACACACAATCCATCCAGTAACTGGGTGGACCCCAGAGAGACGTCTATAGCGTGGGCAGTGGTCTCTAAGTCCCCCACCCACCCACTTGTCCCCATGGCTTCTAAACCTGATTAACATCAGACGCAGAGCAGGGAGCAGAGGTCAGGGTGTTAATGCGGAAAATGGCTACCACACTTTAGCTGGTCCCACTTCCTCCCGTTGGGTTGAATCGGTGTGTGAATGTGTGTGTGTGTGTGTGTGTGTGTGTGTGTGTGTGTGTTTGTGTGTTCTGGTTTAGGTTTGGGACAACAGGGTTGAGGGGAGGCAGTTCCGAGCATGGATGGGTGGTGTATACGGTGTATACGTTTGGGTCGGTTGTGCCATGCGTGGGACGAAAATCAGGCGAGCGCAATCAGTCATCCGGAGAGGTACAGGAATATGCTCACTGTTAAGTTGTTTACATTTCCCTGAAATGACTGGAGAGTGGGTAATAAGTGTAAATCGATGAGGAGGACGGGGTGAGATGTGAGGGGGCGAGGGCTCTGGGCCTGTGATGTAGCCCAGACTGACAGTACATCGCCCTATGATGGATTAGCACAGCTGGCAAATTACATCTCCCTAATTGTTGCTGTGCAGTATGCCTTACAGAGTATCACTCTCGCTTTCATCCTGACCCAATGCAGAGCTGATGTTTGATGTGGAAAAGCACGAGGGGTAGACAGTCGTACTATTAACACTTAAAACAAGGACCTGGCGTGTGTGTTTGTGCATGTGTGTGCGTGTGTGTGTGTGTGTGTGCATGTGGGTGTGTGTGCCTATGTGTGTGCGTGCGTGTGTGTGTGTGTGCGTGCGTGGGCGTGTGTTTGGACGTAGAGCAACAAATGAAGTCATAAACTGTGGATATTTTTTAATCAGTCTGGCGAAGAAAGAAACAGACGAACTTCAAAAGTTTGTCGCAAATCAGTGAAACAGATTTCACTGATTTGTCCCTTGTTCAAGATTTCTTCATCTACATTCTCCCAAGATAACAAATATAAGAAATCAAGGGGGGGAGATTTAAATAAAGGTTGATCGCTATCCTTTATTCTCAATCCACAGACACAACACGCAGCATGCTCTCAGATTTCCCAGAATGCAGCGGGAGCTGGTCCTAATGGCCGGCCAGGTCAGCTGGGTCAGTGTGCCTCCGGGGACCAGCGGCAGCAGAGACCAGGAGCCAAAACATCCAAACTATTTCTGAAAGTACTGGAGGGAGGGGGGAAGGGGGTTGCTGAGAACAGTTTGAACAATCAGCACAGAACAGGAACTAATCAGCTAATGGTGCCTCATGCCGCTGGAATTTTCCCCGTTCTCTGTGTTTTGCTATGGGGTTCAGAATACCAGAAGTTGTTTTGTTTGAGTGTGTGTTGTGTATTTAGACGACCTGTTTTTGTATTTTTTTTAAGGGAATGAAACACAAACAAGTAGTGTGTAAGTGTGGGTAAACATACACCAGAAAATTTGAGGAAGATAAATCCAAGATAGTCTTCATTAAAGGATGTTACCCTCAAGAAAAGGATCTCAAACAATAACTTGAGGTCAAGGGATTTTAAACAACAATAAAATGGATTTTAGAGCGAGTCTTACTTACTGTAATATGACGGTGTCCAGATTAAACAAATAGGAGGAATGTGAATTGATTGGTTTGTACGTGCCAGATTGAAAGATATGCCAGCCATACTCATGGCAGTTCTCCATGAGGGAGAGGGGAAACATCAGATCCCTGGTTGAAAGGTAAGCCCGCCCATTTCCACATGGTTGTTGTCAACACCGAAAAACATTCAGAGGGAGGAAGTTCACTTAACAAGATAAATACTAAACAGGTGTATTCATTGATATATTTGTGGACAAATTTTAAAAGCATATGACTGTGGTGTTAAGCTAAAAAGGTGAACTAACGATTGCCTTCTCTGATTTTGGATATTACCTTTTGCCTTAGCCTTTACAATGCAAAATAACCTTGATCAATAAACATCTCTCTACAATATTTAGGTGGCACACTGCCCCTCTACAGAAAGAGTTGCATGTGGTAAGGTCTCTATGAACTAATGTCAAACCAATAGTAGCTATAATCCCTGACCAGGGCTCAGGAAAAACCTGGAGTGCCATTGAAACATCAGCAACGTCAGCCATGAACTCAGGCGGTCATCAGGGAACCCCGCAGCAATAGCTGTTGAGGTCTAGTGTGTTGCTCTGCAGACGTTCAACATTTTTCCTCCATTTATCAAAGCCAAACCTTGGCCAGAGCCAGTGACACTCCGAGACGGGAGTTGTCAGCTAGGCCATACATTAGGCCAGCCAAAGCTGTTCTTTATTAGCCGAGTGATAAATAGCCTTTTAATTGTTTTGTTTTCTCTCTTTTTTAATGATTTTTTTTCTCTCATCACATGACAAAACATGGAACAGAATGTGGGAATTGATTCATTACGGGAAATTGTAGGTCATAAAGGACAATATTTCCTTCAATGTGTTATACAATACAAAGGAAAAGAAAGTGTGAAATAACTATTTATTTGGTTGCTTGGTAGAGAAGGCTGATCTTACAGCCAGGTTCCTGAAATTCATGTTCTTGTCAATGTTTTGAGCTAAATGCTCTTTTCCTAACAAGTGACCATAAGCACATAAACAGAACCATCAGTTATAGTCAGGGTAACGCACATTCCGAGGAAAGCGTTAATAATTGGATGTGCCCATGTTTATTTTGCCTGCCATTTTGGATCTCAGTGGCCAAGGGATTCTTATTTTCCTTGTCAAGATTGTTATTGCCATCAGACTCAAATGGTCTCCATAGTCATTTAACAGGTGATGACATGGGTGTTGATCTGAAACCCAATACGGGGTTGACTACGGTGACAAGTTTAGTTCAAACTTTAGAATTTGCTGCAAAACAATCAATTCAATTAAATCACAAAAGTAAAGTAGAATATACTGTATGAATACTTCTATGGGACCTATCAATTGAGCTTCTTTTTATACATGTGATTGAACATTTGTGCCATCCTGATTAAATGCATCAAACATTGAAGTTGTATTATTGTATTCCAAGTCTAGAGAAGACTAATGACAAGTGTCTGCTTCAGTGAGCAGGCTGCCGCACCAGGAACAGAGAGGCCGGATGGAGAAGAACCAACACCTCTCTTCAATCTGGATTCAAGTGTAACACCCTACCAGGTCTCTCTTGGAGAAGAGGTGCTTAACCGTTCAACTGGATAAATAAAGGTAAAAAAAACAATAACACTTGTTTTCAAGCACAGGCCCAACAGCAACAGTATTAGCAAGTGTGTGTTTTTCTTTGTGGTCGTATTAAGCCATTGCTGATAAATCTGCAATTCATTTGGAAATCCGCTAACTATGCTGAGAAACTTCACCTTTGAACAGCTAATGTGCACCTCTGCTGCTCCGCTCGGTAGCTTGAGCTAAGTACTGCACGGGACAGAGCAGTTACTTGTCTCTCCCAAGTTGGAACTTTGCCAAGATGTTTCCCAGATGTTGCAAATGTTATGACCACATTACCGATGCTAGTCAGACCGCGACTGTTTAACCAACCGCATCAGTACCAGTGAGAGTGTGATAGTGTCACCGATCATGGACATGCTTCTCTTGGTCATTGGTCACTTGTGTGTGTGTAAGAGTATGGTGTGTGTGTGTGTGTGTGTGTGTGTGTGTGTGTGTGTGTGTGTGTGTGTGTGTGTGTGTGTGTGTGTGTGTGTGTGTGTGTGTGTGTGTGTGTGTGTGAAAAAAAATGATATGACTCAATAGTGGGCCTTTATTCTTATGCTTTTCATTTTAAAAGAATGTATTTCGAATGTGCAAACAAATAGTGTTCAGAATTCTCAAATCAAAAAATATGAATGTGTTATATATAGACACATTTAGATAAAACACGTTTAGTGGTTAAGGCAATAACAATCACTGTTCTCACCAAAAATATTATTATATTATAATAACATAATCAAACCATTAAATACCTAAATCAATAAAATATTATTGGATGCATGGAGTAAATGTAACTTTCTTTCCTTTGCAAAAAAGAGAGGCCTTTCGACAAACATTTATTCCAGTGAACGCTCACCGCGTTACTCACTTCCGGTATACTCATCTGGAACTCTGGGTAATGGAGTCTGGCGTAGTTGCTTTGTTATTAGCAAGTTAGCAAAGCTAAAAAGTGTGTCGGGATACTTAAGAAGATACTAAAGGATCGCCCACGAAATCATCGAAAATGATGGGGAAAACTGTAATAGTTACCGGGGCCAACAGTGGAATTGGAAAAGCCACGACGGTAGACATTCTGAGGCAGCGGGGTCGCGTTATCATGGCCTGCAGGGACATGGAGAGGGCAGAGGAAGCCGCCCATGAGATCCTCGCTGTCACCGAGGCACACGCCAGGCAACTGGTGGTCAAACCACTGGACCTTGCATCTCTGAAGTCGGTTCACGAGTTTTGTCAAGGCATCATTGAGGTAGGTTGAAATCATTTCTGCGTACATGTCTTTCCAACGTTGGTACGCATGAGAACAGGCTAAATGGCTGGCCCTCTGTTTGCTTCTACTCTTGTGCCTGCCAAATTAATGTATCACGTGACGTAAGCATTGTGACAATTCAGATGGTCAACCATATATATAGCATACTATCTGATCAATCTAACCACAGTATTGATTTGGGCAAAAACTGGAGTTTTAAACATCTTCTTGCACATAACACTAGACACTGACATTTCGACCGTGTTTACTTTCCACTGTGAAGTAGTTGGAAATGCGACATAGGCAGCTATTTTATAGTTATAGTTAATTTAGGAAAGATTTGTGGACTCTCCCATCAATTTGCAGATGCCAGAGTTTGAGCCTTGTTTCTCTGTGCTGCCCCAACAGGAAGAACCACGTGTCGACGTGCTCATCAACAACGCCGGGGTCTACCAGTGCCCCTACTCCAAGACGGTCGATGGCTTCGAGATGCAGTTCGGGGTCAATCACCTCGGCCACTTCCTCCTCACTAACCTGTTGCTGGACCTGCTGAAACGCTCAGCTCCGAGTCGGGTCGTCGTGGTGTCGTCCAAGCTCTACAAGCACGCTCACGTTAACTTTGAGGACCTGAACGGCGAGCAGCACTACGACAAGGCCTTCGCCTACGGTCAAAGCAAACTGGCCAACCTGCTGTTCAGCTTGGAGCTGGCTCAGCGGCTCGAGGGTACCGGCGTCACGGCCAACTCACTGACTCCTGGCATCGTCAGGACCAACCTAGGAAGACACGTCCACATCCCCAGCATGGCAAAGCCCTTGTTCGGCCTGGTTTCCCGTGGCCTGTTCAAAAGCCCTGAGGAGGGGTCCCGGACCTCGGTCTACCTGGCCTGCAGTCCGGATGTGGAGGGTGTCCAGGGAAAGTGTTTCGCGGACTGCCACCCACAGGTGCTTCTGCCCAAGGCCACCGACATGAACGTCGCCGGTAAACTTTGGGATATCAGCGAGGTGATGGTGGGCATCACCACGTGAAACCCCTTTTGGTTGCAGCAGGCAAATGCAGAAGCTAAAACAACTTTCACTTTTTTGTTAATTTCTAGAATCAATCTTGAGTGTTTGATTTACAGTCCAAAGACAACTGCTGATTATCCCACACATCACATGGAAATCACGAAAGCTTAGTGTGTGTGTGTGTGTGTGTGTGTGTGTGTGTGTGTGTGTGTGTGTGTGTGTGTGTGTGTGTGTGTGTGTGTGTGTGTGTGTGTGTGTGTGTGTGTGTGTGTGTGTGTGTGAGTGACAACCAGTGGAATGTTGATTAACAGATGAAAACCATGTGTAATTGCTGGCTGTATCATTTCATTGCTTCAATTATTTTGTTACGTTTATATCCTGAAATAATAATTTTATTGTTCGCACAAATTTTGTATGACTAAATATATGTAGCGTGTATGATATTCACATTTATTTAAGTGTAACACTTGACTACAAATAACATTTTAATAATTGGGTTTGTACATTATTAAACTTATTGCAAATATACCTTGCAGTTTAGTCTGTGATTGTAATTAAATACTGCAGCTCCCTTTTTATAGGATGATTTTAAATTATTCTGAAATGTGGATGTCACATTGGTTATAATTGAATGATTGTAATAATCTTCTTTAGGCTGTGGCTACACCCTGTAGGAGTACGAACGATGGGGATCCTGTGTATGGTGTTCCCCCTGTGAACTAGAGATGCCCATTGTGTGTGTGTGTGTGTGTGTGTGTGTGTGTGTGTGTGTGTGTGTGTGTGTGTGTGTGTGTGTGTGTGTGTGTGTGTGTGTGTGTGTGTGTGTGTGTGTGTGACCCTTGACATGGCACCCCATCCACCCCCTACGCCCATGGTCAGCTGGGATGGGCTCCAGCCACCCGCAGGCCTTGCCAGGAACAAACTGGTGCAGTAAATGGGTGGGGATACATCCATTTAAGCCTTTCAATCCATTACCTCACTTACACAAGGAATTCAAATAAATCATTTTCCCTTTTCTTAGTTTCACTTATTCCTCTCTTTTGTTGAACTGAATAACGACAGCCCTAGAGGGTCAACCACTAGGCCTTGCTGTGCTTAAGACTTTGGCCAGAATGTGATCTGGTACAGTGGATATTCATGATTGGGTATGCTTAATAGTATGATGCCCTCGACTTGCTTAATTTACAAACAAGCTCATTAGCGCCGTCTGCTCCTGGGGGCTCCCGAGTTTGCAATTTGAATCGTTTTAAGGGGTTAGTTAGGCTTAAATCAGCCATGCTTCTTGCCAGAGCTGAATGCAGTGATTAGCTGGGAATGTTTTCATACTTGGTCCCCCACAGATAGACCCACCTCACTCTACATGGAAATGGTAGCAACAGCCACACATTTCAAACATCCAATTCCCACCTGTATTCTTCATGAAGAGATTTTCTGGATCGTTTACATTAGAGGCTTGAAAAACAAAGTTGAATTTCAGGGGTAGCAGAATTTATCTAATCAATCTTGTCGGAAAATAGTCCTGAGGCATTTTAATGGCAGCAACGTTGTATTTATTTTTCGAATAACTAAATTGGGGCAATTACAGAGTCTTAATCTGTCTGTAGAAAGTACTGCAATGTTGTTAAGTGCAGCGTTGCTAATGTATACAGTGATGGCTTCACTTGCGCCTCTCAATTTCCAGGCTCCCATGCACATTAAATCACAAAACAAGAACATTAAATCTTTCCTATTATTTTGTTTGGAGCACTGCTTTTAAAAGTAGCCATTCATACCTCAACATTCACTTATTTTGAATATGCCACTTGAAAAACCAAAATATAAAACCATTGCAGCACAATCGCTAGTAACAGGTTCAAGAGAGGTATGAGGGTTTTGCAGTAGTGTATTTTATAATGGGGGGACACTAGGGAAACTACGGTGGCCCTGAGAGGTCAATGCGCTGCAACTTAAAAAAAACATATGCAAGTATGCAAACAAATGAACAAAAACTCTTCATCGATTTTACTATACATGCACAGCATTAGAAAATGGTCAGCTAATATGGAAAAAAAAGAAACGCATGAACTTTACAGAGGTGATTCAAGAGGTGATGAACGCGTCTCGACACTGTAAATATATGTTTGATTTGATATATGGTGGCTTTTTTCTTAAGTGATAGACCCATTGGGGTATTATTGTGGTTTTTGAACCATCATTTAGGATTGGGCAGTGGTGGGGCAGATTGGGCAGAGACAAAAAGAGATGGAATGACATGTATATGACATAAATAGCTACGCCGGGACTCAAGGCTTTTGACTTTACATGGGACTTGCTGGTGTAAATACAGTAGGTCCACCTCCGACACCCAGAGACGTAAGGGTCTGTTGGTATAGAGCAGCAAGCCACGGGTTCAGCAAGCCACGGCTCTGGAGCCAATGTGGCTTTTCCAGCCCGTGGTTCGATGTAGCATTGATTTTTTTTTATAAATAATAAAACTATTTATATTCTTTATCTCAAAGGAAACCGTTCTTATTTTGGAGATCAAGGTGAACCTGTGACACAAATAATAGCAAAAAGTGTTTTAAGAGGAAAACTAAAATAAACGTCACATCCTACACCCACACTTTTCATAATAGCAACAAACTATATTGGCTATATATAGCTATTGGCTATTGGTTATTTTATATGTAGTATAACTATATATAAAATGTTAGATGCTATGTTATCTTATTTTTAGGGGTTGAATAGGTTTTGTCGCTCCAGATAAATTTTATTTGGTGGGAGGGATCAGAAAATGCTCTTTTGATAGTGAAGGTTGCGACCCCTGGTATAAGAGGCGCTATAAGGTACAGAGGTCAACAGTCCTGGGTAAAGTTCAGAGTTATCTGAAAAGATGTCACTACCTCTCTAGACATGTGTTAGGATGACCTTGGTCAATCGTCTGCCAGACTTTGGTTTGATGTTGTTTCACCGTAAATCAAACACTTTATTGAGAGACAGTTCATCCCAAACGTACCCCAGGCCTTGCTGTCAGCCCATGCATTGCCCCATGCTTACAGTAATGAACACAGTCATAGAGTCCTCCCAACGAGTGGAGGACCCAAGCATCAACATTTGTTATAGAGATTCCGGTTTTGCATCATCGAGCTTGGTTGCATTTGTAGTCCTGTGACACTGGATGTTAAGCAAGTTCGATGTTTTTCAAAGCATTTGTTCTGGCAGCAATATCCAACCAGAGACTTTTTTATTTATTTTTTAAACATAGCGAAGGCTAATTCTTCCCACGTAACAAAAGCCAGGCGCCATTGCATCACACAATTCATGTTTGACAAGATGTTGGTGAGATATTTGTGCAGTCTACCACAAAACAATTACATGTATGAAAATAATTACGGAAAGCGTGGGAGTGATAATGTGACTGCGGATTGAGATGTCAAGGTTAATACCTTGCTGCCATATTTACCAAATCTCATTTTCTGTTTTTAATCTTCTGGATGAGCTGCAAAAATAACAGTTCTGTCACAGTTGTTCTCTACTGCTCCCTCTTTCAAGAGAGCAGAGTTTCTCAATAATTACTTTGATTCACTCTCCCAGTTTTCAATAATAGACCTGATTGTATTCAACCCAACATTCAACTACACAGTTAGCTAGGTGATGGAATCAAGGCTACAATTTGTTTTTTTATGATTGAAGAAGGCAACATTTTTTACATTGTAATGGGATGAAAAGTGCCATTATGTTATCTTTGTCTTCAATCAGCATTTTTATACTGCCTGGCATGGAGCCAAGTGTAAAAGAAAGCCAGATTATTTGGTTTGGCGTAAAGGCTCATAAATTGCAGCATGCTTCTCAGCTACCATATAAAAAAGGCACTAGACCTTGATAGTGAACTTTTAAACTTTCCCCATTGTCAATAACTATTTTCTCTTCAGTAAATCGTTTTATTGTGCCATTGCATTTGTAGTGATTTACAAAGGCAAGCAACATAAACGATGAGCGATACAAAACTCAGATACAACACTTGAACTAACACGCTGACTGTACTTTTCATTATTACAGAACACCTTTGTGGGGTTGTCCTTTCTGTCTTTTCTTGCTGTTAAGTTAATTGATGGTGTAGTTCCACACTGGGGACGCAAAGCATTCCATCATACAGCAATAATAACAGTTGCTATTGGACTTCTCAATCAATCATCTGTATTATTTCATTACTTTGGATATATAATACTCTGGCTATTGTGAAATGTGGTGGAATAAATTGCTCACTGTTCTGCTGATTAATGCTGCATCTCAGGTCAGCGCTTAGAGAAGAGAAAAGAAGAGGAGATAAGGCTATGAAATCGTTCAATTGGCCCCCAGCAGGTCAGGGTTAGGCGGGAGAGGGTGGCTGGCTTCAGTAGCTGGATATTTCGGAAATCCTACAATGAATGTAGCAGCTATGATTCAGTTTTATTAAGTTGTTGAGATTTCTTTGCACTTTCTACGCCTCAGGCATTTTGTCATTAGTGATGTGTAGCAATGGAATTTTGGCCAGAATTGTATTTTTTATCTGTTGTATTTTATTCTTTAAATGTTCCTTCCCCTCCAATGATATCAACATAGTTATGATTGGAATCTAAACAACAAAGGGAGCCCCTACTCTGGCATGTGAAGGTTTTATGATTGAACCAACCGTTCAGATGAACCAATGGAACTTCTGATATAGGTTGCAAAATAGCAGTTCACTTAAAAACAACGGCATAACAAATGACACCTATGGGGGCCGTTTATTCTCATTTGAAATGTGTTGTGTATTGTTTTTATCCTGGCTGGAGTTCTGACTGCCAGACATTTTCTCTCTTCTGGTCAGCCCTGGCTTCAGGTTTTTCACAGAACCATGGAAAATAATGACAAGGCATAATTCGTCACGTGAGCGAACATTAGCTCTACATGTGTCATGACCAACAAGGTAATGTAACCTGAGGGTGCCTTGTTATGACCTGACTTGGGCTACGTTTCTGACTGGTTTTGGTCTCTTTTTCTTTTAAAATAACAGGGTAAGGCTTTCTTCCACCATGCCTGGTTCAGTCTTTCCTATACCTACCCTCTCTCCACTCCCGTGCCCTGCATGTTGTCTTTGTGTTTACCGACCCCACTTCTACCTAATCCCCCCCAAACCAAATCTTAATCTTGACCTAACTTGTATCACTACCTCTTCACCTCACTTTAAACAGCCTGATTTGACCTCAACTTAACCTCTGCCGGGCTCTACCGGAGAACCCTGTGAGGTTGGACAGCTGTTTATCTCTTACTGTGTACAAGTTGAACAATGTATTGCAATACTTCTCACTATTAATCTCTAGGCCATGTGTGTTACAGTTTACAAGATGGTATTCTCAGCAAAGCAGCAAGCACACTTTTACTACTAAGTGTAATTAATGAATAGCTACGATGTGAAACACCTTGTTCAAGGACGACTCCAGGATAGACTGGCACAGGGGTTCAAACGCAGAACCTTTTGGCTGTCCTTCAGACACCCTAAGCAGACTATATCATCCCCCTTCATGTTCTAACTCACTGCTCTCACAGGGCACTATTGACCTCCAACTATAATTACGAGGAATTTCAAACCTATTAAGAAAAAAGCCACATTTGAGCCCCGTGTGTGTGTAGTGGATTAGCATGTGGCGTGCGCGTGCTCTGGTGTTTACATTTTAGGTTGCGTTGCTGTGCAGGGAACAAACATCATCATCGATACGACGTACACTCCGGCGCTGAGAGAAAAGGTGAGGCGGGAACAAACGTCAGAGCGTGCTCGTAAATCATATGGAAGAGGTGAGCAGTGAAGTAGCAGCAGGCAGTGTTGCCAGATTGGGCCGGATTTCCAGCCGAATATGGCCAAAATGGCTGCAGCGCGCAACTGGCCCAATCTGGCAACTCTGGCAGCAGCTTTGAGGAGAGGCCCGGGGAGCCTACTGCTTGGCCTGGGGGATTTGTTTGGTTCGACCAGTCCAAACACAGCCAGGAGAAGAAAGATTCAGCCAACTCCTATGAGTCCCTTTCCCGGTTCACCTTTCTTTCTGTCAGGCACCAGTGCCTACACACAAACACGCACGCGCACACACACGTACCTGCATGCAAACCCCCCCACACACACACACACACACACACAGACACACACTGAAACACACACACACACACACACACACACACACACACACACACACACACACACACACACACACACAGACACACACACACACCCATACCCACACATGCAAACGCTAATATAAACACCCTGCTGTTTCTCCCCCAGTTTATTCCGTTTGCTTCCTTTTTCGTTCACACATGTTCTATGTCGTTCGTGTGCATTAGCTTATGGGCCCGTTACAGTGCACGAGGATTCAGCCATGCACGCTAATTTCTTGCAGATGCCCGAGTGGACGTTGCGTTGAGTGTATTGACAGCGTTTAAACTTGCTTTCAACATTCACATTTTCCAAAGTTATTATCTTTAGGCTGAACTCTGAGCCCGGACCGTGCAAGGGCATACCCCCCCCCCCCCCCCCCCCCCCCCCCCCCCTCATACACACACACAGTTTTTTTTTTATATCTCTTCCAACATAAGAAGTATGCTTACCCTATGATACTGTGATTGCCTGTATCAAGGGGAATGTGTACAAGGCTCTAGCTACCAGCTATTGAAACAAGCGTGTGTTATTCATTGAACATGTTACTAATGAAAAGGTGAGCAGTAATTGACAGTGGTTTCCAAACTTTCATGGCCACGTCGAATGGCCAGAAATGTTTCATGTTTTTTGCTCCCATTTCTTACTATTCTTTACATCATTTGAAATTCAACTGATTCCCGAGATACCACTGTCTCATAGAATGTTATATTGCACCTCACTATATAGCATTTATAGTGTGTGGCCTAAATCATGAGGCAGTTATTTTATTATGCAAATCATGGAACATAGAAGCCAGCGACTTCCTGTTACTCGCTTTGATTATCCGGGACCCATAATGCGACCTGAGCTCTATAGGCCAATATAACAAATCCAATTAGCACCCGGGTTAGTTTTTAGCGGTACATTGGCTTACCAGGTCAGTCATCTCCTGGCATTTCTGCCGTTCATTTCCATATTATAACATGACACACACACACACACACACACACACACACACACACACACACACACACACACACACACACACACACACACACACACACACACACACACACACACACACACACACACACACACACACACACACACACACACACACACACACACACACACACACACACACACACACACACACACACACACACACACACACACACACACACACCACAGCTCACGTCCCGGTGGCAAACAGCCGCGTACCCTGAGCAGGCGCAGGGAGCAAAGAGGCGGGCAGGGGGCTTGTGTTGTAATGCGCTGCTCCCACAGAGGTGGAGCATGGTGGGGGCGCTCACCTCTGGGACTTGATACACCTGACTGATTGCACCGACCAGCAGGCCTTCAAGAGTGACCCACATTGTTAATATCACAGAGAGTCGTCCCGACATCAGCCGAGCACAGCACACCCCTCCCCCGTAGCCTGCACCCCGCGTATAAAGACAAGTGGTATCTGCGGAACATCACCTCCACTGACTTTCCACTTGTCAGAGTCCGCAGAGACCGCAATGCATCACCGATTTGTGTGTGAAAAATGAGTTCCGTTTCTTCCTCTGAATGCTCGAGAGGTCTGCGAATGGCGACGGTTGTCGCTTTTACTTAGCATTAGGAACAGACGTGTTCATAGCAATGGGCCGGTGCAATCCGCAGGCCCTACTCCATCATTTTGTTTTGGTCCTCTTTGACCCCTTCACATATTACAGCTTTATTCCGTGCAGCATCTTGGAATAGGCTAAAGTTTTGAAATCATCCCACCCAGATCCCAGATTTTTTTTTACAGTAGGCCTAACCCAGTTCCCAAAGAACAAATCTATCGAAATTAGGTGTTTTGTCGCCCTCTAGCGGTAACCATAAGTCCCGTTTATATATACCGTGGTTCTCAAAGTGTTTCTATTAGTGTACCCCCTCTAAGATATTTTTTCAGCTGAGTACACCCATCACCGGCACAGAACATAATAACAAAAATCAATAATAATAATAATAAACATAAATACTGCATGTGCGTTTTATTTGGCATTGCAAACATGAATATTAAAAGGGTCCAAATTCACCCAATGTAGTGATTATTCTCCTATCTAATTTTTGTCAGATATACGTTTGATTTTCTATTGTCTAGCTTTTTTTTCTTCTTCAGGAGTACCTCTGCAGTATGCTACTCCAAAGTACCCTAGAGGTACGAGAACCCCCATTTGAGAACCACTGGCGTACACAAAGAATTTTACGGTGTCTGTTTTGAAACTTAATGGTATTCACCAGTCCCAGAGTCTAATTTGATTTTATATCATTCTTCTTCAGGCAGCCTACTCGCTATATCAACTTACATTTTATATCTGACCAAGTGACAAACCTTCCGTCAACATGAACTGTATCATGATTTTTACATTCATGGGCTGCATAGATCAGTCTTACATTTCACGGTGTTATGGTACGTATCTCTTTTTAATAATGGAATAGATGGTGCACATATATTTCCTGTAATATTTACTTCATACTAAAAGTTATTGGTAACAGGGAATACACGAGTGCTATTTCCTGGAACTGGCCCATATAATTACAGACATTTATAAAATAATTGCCACAAGGAAAACAAAGGTAATTAAATCCCAAATGTCTGCATAGGTTAATTAGGGTGTTATTCATAATTAGGGTATTATACACTGTTACATATATATATAAATATATAAATATATATATATATATATATATATATATATATATATATATATATATATATATATATATATATATATATATATATATATATATATATATATTTATATATATATATATATAAATATATATATATATATATATATATATATATATATTTATATATATATATATATATATATATATATATATATATATATATATATATATGTGTGTATGCGTGTGTATGCATAAAATGGATGGCATTGTATGGATGCATGTATGCATATTTATAGCCTACATACCAGCTATTTCATCTGCAGGGGAGAAACGTGTGTATCACATTAAAAAGTTTGAAATAACAGTGTGAAATAAGTCTATGTCTATACATATTCGTAAATGTATTCTGAAATGTTTTTGGTGTGGTCGATTGTGTGGTTTTAGTTTTACCTTGTAGATGTCCTCCTTATCCAGTCCATTGTTTCTTTTTATTTTTTTCCTTCATTATTCATCTAACCTGTGACTTTCTGTGCTAACTCACACTGTTTGACCATAGCCGGTAAGTTCAGAAAGAAAAACACATTAACTTAACATTTTGTTCATGCAAGGTGGGAATGGAGTCATGATACTTGCTATGAACATTATGAGTGGAACTAACCTTTCTGAATTGGCGCACTTACTTACAAAACATGGACAAATGTATGTAGCAAATAAAAGTTTTTTTAAATGATTTACAAATGTCAAATCTAATGTTCTTATATTCTTGTTTCCCAAAGGTTTAAGCACTACTGAATACTATTTTGCATCGAAAGTGTTCTATATATAATTTGTTGATTAAAATTAATAAGATAATTTGATATTTGAAATCGGAATTTCAAAAGAAACGTGTTTAAGTGTTTTAATGCCTAATTTGAAAAATCTGGCCAATACCTACCAAGGCTCCACTTCTTGAATCTTATTTTATCATAAACTTAAATGCAATGTAATCAATTCTAGAGCTTGAATCTATTACTTAACATCATTATTTTAACTTAATCAAAAATGACCAAGCTACAAGTAGGCAAAATATGAATTGGAAGTCACTCTTACATGTTTATAGGAATAATATTTCTACAGTCTGGTCAGAGTTTTTACCACATATTATCATACCATGGAAGTTTTGACTAAAATCAACAAGATAATCATAAATATCAGCTACTGTAATACAACGCCTCTAAAGTCCTGCTTAATGCAAACCTTTTGAAAAGAAACTCACGGTAGTTTCATCTTTCTTTCTGATTCTAAAAAGGTGTAATTCATATATTTTTTCGGCTCTTACAGAATGTTGGTTCACTTTAAAACTATAGTTTTTCTGACTCTAATGTCCTCCCTCCCTCCAGCTGGTTCCCCGTCCCCCCCCAGTCTGGAGCTGATGGTGGCCACCCAGCCTCCTGTCCCGGGGCTGGGGGGGCCCACTCTGGTGTGCCTGGCTAAGGGCTTCCACCCGGCCGGGGCCGCCCTGTCCTGGTCCGAGGACGGAGCCTCTGTGAGGGGCGAGGAGGTCCGGGGGGGCGTGGCCCAGCGGCAGCCTGATGGAAGCTACTCCCTTAGCAGCGTCCTCCTGCTGCCCTCCACAAGGTGGCGCTCAGGACACACCTTCACCTGCCATGTGAGCCACTCTGCTCTCAGCAGCCCGCTGAGCAAGAGTGTGAGCAGCCAGCAGTGCTCCCTCTGACCGAGGACGAGAAGATACAGGGAGCGCTACAGGAGGACGACATGAGGAGAAAGAGAGTAGAGTACGCAACCTTTTAGCGGCTTGGTTGGCCTGAGATCCAGGCTCATGTCCTTCAGCTCCGAGTGAAATACTTCACCATGTTTTAATGCTTTACTGTGTTCAATAAAACTGCTTGATCATGACCCAACGCTGTCTTTTTTAATCCCTTGGGGAGTTAAAGGACCTGAAGTTAAGATTCAAGGTTTGTAAAGAGAGTAGAAGGAGCAGAAGGGAGCAAGTTTCTGAAACACGACAATGAAAAACATCCCCTCCCTCTCTCCATCAATCCTCCCTACATTTCTCCTCCATTGAAAAGTGATGCATTTAAAGAAACACCAGTCTGGGTGGTCAAACCACCTCAACCATCTCTCCTGGCTTCACTAAATTCATACCAGTATAATTTGTCCAAATTAGTTGTCTATAGTTATTCGGCAGAATAGCATTGTTACATGAGTGCGCCTGCCACAAACATAAACAATAGTAATACAGCACATTTGTCTAATGGAATCAATGTGCATCCTCACAGAGTTTGTGGACTTCATAATATTGAATTGCTACACTAGTCCTTCACAAAATGTCTTACAACAAGGACCAAAGGGCTGTATCTACATTGTTTGCATTCATGTGAATCACGTTCATGTGAATGGTTCTTCTTCAGAATCAGCCAAACGAAGAGAATTTGACAGATTATATTGGAAACAGATGTTTGAGTGTAGCCAGGATAAACCATTATGATGGTTTGATCATTCAATCACAACTGACTTGTTGTCGATTATTATCTGTGCTGAGTCTAAAATCACAGCAAAATACAAAAAAAAATTGAAATAACTGAAATCTGAATATAACGTTTATTTTAAAGAATCTTTCTTTCATACTTGTTGGATTTACACCCTAACACATAAACACACACATACACACACAGAAACACACACACACAGACACACACACACACACACACACACACACACACACACACACACACACACACACACACACACACACAGACACACACACACACACACACACACACACACACACACACACACACACACACACACACACACACACACACACACACACACACACACACACACACACAATCAGAACCTCCTCTTTTCGTTCTTTCTGTGGCCTGACATTGCCTGTTAGGGTGGTTGAATGTTGCACATGAAAACCTACTCAGAATAGATCGGTTTATGGAATATTTTAACTGTAATTATTTTATGGATTAGCTGTTTATTGACACACCGTTTAATATATATTTAGGAATAGTATAATACAATATAACGATTTGAGTAAAGGTGAAGTAAGTGAGGGCGTGACCTTGGGGTCCCTCTGGAACATGTGACCCAATCTGCAGTCGTACAGAAAGTCCTGAAAGAGGAACTGAAAAGAGCTCCAAATATCTGCAGGTGTGCATGATGGCTCATGGCTTTGAGACCGTTGATAAGTGTTTTAATGACTATGTTGAAAAGGCAGGCCAATACTTACCAAGACTCAACTTCTTGTATCTAACTTTATATAAAACCAAAATTCAACGCATTCAATTCTAGAGCATGAAAGTGATATTTATTAACAAGCCCCTGGAAAGATGATATGAAAGTAGATTGAATATACCAGAATAGAGTCCACATCTGTTATGCAAATGTCAGAGGAAGGGTTCTTCTGCTGGTAGGGTGGTTGAAGTCCCAGTCAAACAGAGAATAGGTGGAGCTGTTTCTCTCCCTCAGCGCTGCACTCTTTATAGGAGAGCAGAATGAATGGAGCACAGAACAGCAGAGTACTGTCCAGATAACACACAGCTACTCTCCCTCAGCCTGCGGCCCACACTCCTTGGACCTCATGATGGCTTTTTCTACTTCCACCATCGCTGCTCTGATGCTGACCCTGCAAGGTGACCATTACCAACACCCCTTATCTCAGGTTATCTCCAACACAGATGTCGTCCAGGGTATAACCTTACGCACTGGTTCTTCAGTGTGTGATTTCTTGTTGTTAATGTACTTGCGTTGTTGGTTAACAGGTTTGGAAGCGGCTCTCGTTTTAACCCAGGAGAAGACCCTCTCTGTGAACAGAGGAGCCAATGTCAAAATATCCTGCACTGAAACTGACAGCAGCAGCGACTATACGTTGTCCTGGTACCAGCAGAAGAGTGGTTCACTGCCAAAGTATTTACTTTACACAACAGGCAGTAGGGCAAGTGGCATTCCCAGTAGGTTTACTGGTTCTGGTACAACAAATGACAAAACAGAGTATCTACTGATTAATGGCATTCAAGATGAAGACGAGGCGACATACTACTGTGCGTGTGTCGGCTGTGGTGCAAACCACAGTGCTACAGTGCAGCCTGGCGCCCGTACAAAAACCTACCAAAGACATTTGGGATGACCTAAGAGAGAGGGATGAGTCCCCATTACTGAATTCTGTCACATCAAAACATTGTGAAGCAGGTGGAAACCCAGGGTCAAGATTTGGACCGTTTGGGACGTTCTATATTTGATTTAAAAGACTAAACTCCAAGAGAGTCAACTGCAAGGAGAGGCCAAGCAGCACTTTACAACACAGAGGTTTTTGTACGGAAGCAAAACACTGTGAGACACTGGATTTGGTGGCGGCACTGAAGTCATTCTTGGTAAGCTTATGATTAATTTTCTTACCAAATTCTAGGATATATAATATATTTCCCTGGCCTATTTATCTGTTTCTTGTATATTAAATTATAAGGGTGGGATTGTAATTGTAAATCATTTGGTTACAATTCTATTTAAGCTGTAGTGATATTTTTGTGATCAAGCTTAGCGTCAATGTTTTTAATTTATTTGTCTAAATATAACATCATTATTTTAACTTAATCAAAAATTACCAAGATACAAGTAGGCAAAATATGAATTGGAAGTAACTCTTACATGTTTATAGGAATAATATTTGTACAGTCTGGTCTGAGTTTTTACTACAGATTATCATACCATGGATGTTTTGACTAAACTCAACAAGATAATCATAAATATCAGCTACTGTAATACAACGCTTCTAAAGTCCTGCTTAATGCAAACCTTTTAAAAATAAACTTCCTGCAGTTTATTCTTTCTCTCTGATTCTAAAAAGGTGTAATTCATATCTTTTTTCGGCTCTTACAGAACGTTGGTTCACTTTAAAACTCTAGTTTTTCTGACTCTAATGTCCTCCCTCCCTCCAGCTGGTTCCCCGTCCCCCCCCAGTCTGGAGCTGATGGTGGCCACCCAGCCTCCTGTCCCGGGGCTGGGGGGGACCACTCTGGTGTGCCTGGCTAAGGGCTTCCACCCGGCCGGGGCCGCCCTGTCCTGGTCCGAGGACGGAGCCTCTGTGAGGGGCGAGGAGGTCCGGGGGGGCGTGGCCCAGCGGCAGCCTGATGGAAGCTACTCCCTTAGCAGCGTCCTCCTGCTGCCCTCCACAAGGTGGCGCTCAGGACACACCTTCACCTGCCATGTGAGCCACTCTGCTCTCAGCAGCCCGCTGAGCAAGAGTGTGAGCAGCCAGCAGTGCTCCCTCTGACAGAGGACCAGAAGATACAGGGAGCGCTACAGGAGGACGACATGAGGAGAAATAGAGTAGAGTACGCAACCTTTTAGCGGCTTGGTTGGCCTGAGATCCAGGCTTATGTCCTTCAGCTCCGAGTGAAATACTTCACCGTGTTTTAATGCTTTACTGTGTTCAATAAAACTGCTTGATCATGACCCATCGCTGTCTTTTTTAATCCCTGGGGGAGTTAAAGGACCTGAAGTTAAGATTCAAGGTTTGCAAAGAGAGTAGAAGGAGCAGAAGGGAGCAAGTTTCTGAAACACGACAACGAAAAACATCCCCTCCCTCTTTCCATCAATCCTCCCCACAGTTCTCCTCCATTGAGAAGTGTTGCATTTAAAGGACAACACCAGTCTGAGTGGTCAAACCACCTCAACCATCTCTGCTGGCTTCACTAAATTCATACCAGTATAATTTGTCCAAATGAGTTGTCTGTAGTTATTCGGCAGAATAGCATTGTTATATGAGTGCACCTGCCACAAACATAAACAATCGTAATACAGCACATTTGTCTAATGGAATCAATGTGCATCCTCACAGAGCTTGTGGACTTCATAATAATGAATTGTTATAATAGTCCTTCACAAAATGTCTTACAACAAGGACCAAAGGGCTGTATCTACATTGTTTGCATCATGTGAATCACGTTCACGTGAATGGTTCTTCTTCAGAATCAGCCAAACGAAGAGAATTTGACAGATTATATTGGAAACAGATGTTTGAGTGTAGCCAGGATAAACCATTATGATGGTTTGATCATTCAATCACAACAGACTTGTTGTCGATTATTTTCTGTGCTGCGTCTCAAATCACAGCAAAATACAAAAAAATATTGAAATAACTGAAATCTGAATTTAAAGTTTATTTTAAAGAATCTTTCTTTCATACTTGTTGGATTTACACCCTAACACATAAACACACACATACACACAAACAAACACACACACACACACACACACACACACACACACACACACACACACACACTAACACACACACACGGACACAAACATACACACACACACACACACACACACACACACACACACACAGACACACACACACACACACACACACACACACACACACACACACACACACACACACACACACACACACACACACACACACACACACACACACACACACACACACACACACACAATCAGAACCTCCTCTTTTCGTTCTTTCTGTGGCCTGACATTGCCTGTTATGGTGGTTGAATGTTGCACATGAAAACCTACTCAGAATAGATCGGTTTATGGAATATTTTAACTGTAATTATTTTATTGATTAGTTGTTTATTGACACACCGTTTAATATATATTTAGGAATAGTATACTTAATACAATATAACGATTTGAGTAAAGGTGAAGTAAGTGAGGGCGTGACCTTGGGGTCCCTCTGGAACATGTGACCCAATCTGCAGTCGTACAGAAAGTCATGAAAGAGGAACTGAAAAGAGCTCCAAATATCTGCAGGTTTGCATGATGGCTCATGGCTTTGAGACCGTTGATAAGTGTTGTAATGACTATGTTGAAAAAGCAGGCCAATACTTACCAAGACTCAACTTCTTGTATCTAACTTTATATAAAACCAAAATTCAACGTATTCAATTCTAGAGCATGAAAATGATATTTATTAACAAGCCCCTGGAAAGATGATATGAAAGTAGATTGAATATACCAGAATAGAGTCCACATCTGTTATGCAAATGTCAGAGGAAGGGTTCTTCTGCTGGTAGGGTGGTTGAAGTCCCAGTCAAACAGAGAATAGGTGGAGCTGTTTCTGTCCCTCAGCGCTGCACTCTTTATAGGAGAGCAGAATGAATGGAGCACAGAACAGCAGAGTACTGTCCAGATAACACACAGCTACTCTCCCTCAGCCTGCGGCCCACACTCCTTGGACCTCATGATGGCTTTTTCTACTTCCACCATCGCTGCTCTGATGCTGACCCTGCAAGGTGACCATTACCAACACCCCTTATCTCAGGTTATCTCCAACACAGATGTCGTCCAGGGTATAACCTTACGCACTGGTTCTTCAGTGTGTGATTTCTTGTTGTTAATGTACTTGCGTTGTTGGTTAACAGGTTTGGAAGCGGCTCTCGTTTTAACCCAGGAGAAGACCCTCTCTGTGAACAGAGGAGCCAATGTCAAAATATCCTGCACTGAAACTGACAGCAGCAGCAACTATGTGTTGACCTGGTACCAGCAGAAGAGTGGTTCACCGCCAAAGTATTTACTTGCCACAACAGGCAGTAGGGCAAGTGGCATTCCCAGTAGGTTTACTGGTTCTGGTACAACAAATGACAAAACAGAGTATCTACTGATTAATGGCATTCAAGAAGAAGACGAGGCGACATACTACTGTGCGTGTGTCGGCTGTGGTGCAAACCACAGTGCTACAGTGCAGCCTGGCGCCCGTACAAAAACCTACCAAAGACATTTGGGATGACCTAAGAGAGAGGGATGAGTCCCCATTACAGATTTCTGTCACATCAAAACATTGTGAAGCAGGTGGAAACCCAGGGTCAAGATTTGGACCGTTTGGGACGTTCTATATTTGATTTAAAAGACTAAACTCCAAGAGAGTCAACTGCAAGGAAAGGGCAAGCAGCACTTTACAGCACAGAGGTTTTTGTACGGAAGCAAAACACTGTGAGACACTGGATTTGGTGGCGGCACTGAAGTCATTCTTGGTAAGCTTATGATTAATTTTCTTACCAAATTCTAGGATATATAATATATTTCCCTGGCCTATTTATCTGTTTCTTGTATATTAAATTATAAGGGTGGGATTGTAATTGTGAATCATTTGGTTACAATTCTATTTAAGCTGTAGTGATATTTTTGTGATCAAGCTTAGCGTCAATGTTTTTAATTTATTTGTCTAAATATAACATCATTATTTTAACTTAATCAAAAATTACCAAGCTACAAGTAGGCAAAATATGAATTGGAAGTCACTCTTACATGTTTATAGGAATAATATTTGTACAGTCTGGTCAGAGTTTTTACTACATATTATCATACCATGGATGTTTTGACTAATCTCAACAAGATAATCATCAATATCAGCTACTGTAATACAACGCCTCTAAAGTCCTGCTTAATGCAAACCTTCTAAAAATAAACTCCCTGCAGTTTCATCTTTCTCTCAGATTCTAAAAAGGTGTAATTCATCTCTTTTTATCTTCGGCTCTTACAGAACGTTGGTTCACATTAAAACTCTAGTTTGTCTGACTCTAATGTCCTCCCTCCCTCCAGCTGGTTCCCCGTCCCCCCCCAGTCTGGAGCTGATGGTGGCCACCCAGCCTCCTGTCCCGGGGCTGGGGGGGCCCACTCTGGTGTGCCTGGCTAAGGGCTTCCACCCGGCCGGGGCCGCCCTGTCCTGGTCCGAGGACGGAGCCTCTGTGAGGGGCGAGGAGGTCCGGGGGGGCGTGGCCCAGCGGCAGCCTGATGGAAGCTACTCCCTTAGCAGCGCCCTCCTGCTGCCCTCCACAAGGTGGCGCTCAGGACACACCTTCACCTGCCATGTGAGCCACTCTGCTCTCAGCAGCCCGCTGAGCAAGAGTGTGAGCAGCCAGCAGTGCTCCCTCTGACAGAGGACCAGAAGATACAGGGAGCGCTACAGGAGGACGACATGAGGAGAAAGAGAGTAGAGTACGCAACCTTTTAGCGGCTTGGTTGGCCTGAGATCCAGGCTCATGTCCTTCAGCTCCGAGTGAAATACTTCACCATGTTTTAATGCTTTACTGTGTTCAATAAAACTGCTTGATCATGACCCAACGCTGTCTTTTTTAATCCCTTGGGGAGTTAAAGGACCTGAAGTTAAGATTCAAGGTTTGTAAAGAGAGTAGAAGGAGCAGAAGGGAGCAAGTTTCTGAAACACGACAATGAAAAACATCCCCTCCCTCTCTCCATCAATCCTCCCTACATTTCTCCTCCATTGAAAAGTGATGCATTTAAAGAAACACCAGTCTGGGTGGTCAAACCACCTCAACCATCTCTCCTGGCTTCACTAAATTCATACCAGTATAATTTGTCCAAATTAGTTGTCTATAGTTATTCGGCAGAATAGCATTGTTACATGAGTGCGCCTGCCACAAACATAAACAATAGTAATACAGCACATTTGTCTAATGGAATCAATGTGCATCCTCACAGAGTTTGTGGACTTCATAATATTGAATTGCTACACCAGTCCTTCACAAAATGTCTTACAACAAGGACCAAAGGGCTGTATCTACATTGTTTGCATTCATGTGAATCACGTTCATGTGAATGGTTCTTCTTCAGAATCAGCCAAACGAAGAGAATTTGACAGATTATATTGGAAACAGATGTTTGAGTGTAGCCAGGATAAACCATTATGATGGTTTGATCATTCAATCACAACTGACTTGTTGTCGATTATTATCTGTGCTGAGTCTAAAATCACAGCAAAATACAAAAAAATATTGAAATAACTGAAATCTGAATATAACGTTTATTTTAAAGAATCTTTCTTTCATACTTGTTGGATTTACACCCTAACACATAAACACACACATACACACACAGAAACACACACACACAGACACACACATTAACACACACACACACACACACACACACACACACACACACACACACACACACACACACACACACACAGACACACACACACACACACACACACACACACACACACACACACACACACACACACACACACACACACACACACACACACACACACACACACACACACAATCAGAAACTCCTATTTTCGTTCTTTCTGTGGCCTGACATTGCCTGTTAGGGTGGTTGAATGTTGCACATGAAAACCTACTCAGAATAGATCGGTTTATGGAATATTTTAACTGTAATTATTTTATTGATTAGTTGTTTATTGACACACCGTTTAATATATATTGAGGAATAGTATAATTAATATAATATAACGATTTGAGTAAAGGTGAAGTAAGTGAGGGCGTGACCTTGGGGTCCCTATGGAACATGTGACCCAATCTGCAGTCGTACAGAAAGTCATGAAAGAGGAACTGAAAAGAGCTCCAAATATCTGCAGGTGTGCATGATGGCTCATGGCTTTGAGACCGTTGATAAGTGTTGTAATGACTATGTTGAAAAAGCAGGTCAATACTTACCAAGACTCAACTTCTTGTATCTAACTTTATATAAAACCAAAATTCAACGTATTCAATTCTAGAGCATGAAAATGATATTTATTAACAAGCCCCTGGAAAGATGATATGAAAGTAGATTGAATATACCAGAATAGAGTCCACATCTGTTATGCAAATGTCAGAGGAAGGGTTCTTCTGCTGGTTGGGTGGTTGAAGTCCCAGTCAAACAGAGAATAGGTGGAGCTGTTTCTCTCCCTCAGCGCTGCACTCTTTATAGGAGAGCAGAATGAATGGAGCACAGAACAGCAGAGTACTGTCCAGATAACACACAGCTACTCTCCCTCAGCCTACGGCCCACACTCCTTGGACCTCATGATGGCTTTTTCTACTTCCACCATCGCTGCTCTGATGCTGACCCTGCAAGGTGACCATTACCAACACCCCTTATCTCAGGTTATCTCCAACACAGATGTCGTCCAGGGTATAACCTTACGCACTGGTTCAGTGTGTGATTTCTTGTTGTTAATGTACTTGCGTTGTTGGTTAACAGGTTTGGAAGCGGCTCTCGTTTTAACCCAGGAGAAGACCCTCTCTGTGAACAGAGGAGACAATGTCAAAATATCCTGTACTGAAACTGACAGCAGTGGCAACTATTTGTTGACCTGGTACCAGCAGAAGAGTGGTTCACCGCCAAAGTATTTACTTTACACAACAGGCAGTAGGGCAAGTGGCGTTCCCAGTAGGTTTACTACTTCTGGTACAAGAGGTGACAAAACAGAGTATCTACTGATTAATGGCATTCAAGATGAAGACGAGGCGACATACTACTGTGCGTGTCACGGCTGTGGTACAGGCCACAGTGCTACAGTGCAGCCTGGCGCCCGTACAAAAACCTACCAAAGACATTTGGGATGACCTAAGAGAGAGGGATGAGTCCCCATTACAGATTTCTGTCACATCAAAACATTGTGAAGCAGGTGGAAACCCAGGGTCAAGAATTGGACCGTTTGGGACGTTCTATATTTGATTTAAAAGACTAAACTCCAAGAGAGTAATGTGCAAGGAGAGTCCAAGCAGCACTTTACAACACAGAGGTTTTTGTACGGAGACAAAACACTGTGAGACTCTCCAACCTTCTTTGGTGGTGGCACTGAAGTCATTCTTGGTAAGTTTGTGATTCATTATTTAACAGAAAGCTTACATTTCCATGACCTTTATTTGCCTTGTATTACATTTTTACATTTTACACATTTTAATTTTTATCAGTCTAATATAATTAATGCAACTTTATCAGTATTACCAAGCTACAAACAGGGTAAATATGAACTGAATGTATTTCTAACATGGTTACATAAATAACATTTCTACCGTCTGGTCAGAGCTTTTCTACATATTATCGTATTATGGATGTTTTGACTAAACTCAACAAGACAAATTTCCCTCATCAATATCAGCTACGGTAATACAACGCCTCTAAAGTCCTGCTTAATGCAAACCTTTTAAAAATAAACTCCCTGCAGTTTATCCTTTCTCTCTGATTCTAAAAAGGTGTAATTCATATCTTTTTTCGGCTCTTACAGAACGTTGGTTCACTTTAAAACTCTAGTTTGTCTGACTCTAATGTCCTCCCTCCCTCCAGCTGGTTCCCCGTCCCCCCCCAGTCTGGAGCTGATGGTGGCCACCCAGCCTCCTGTCCCGGGGCTGGGGGGGCCCACTCTGGTGTGCCTGGCTAAGGGCTTCCACCCGGCCGGGGCCGCCCTGTCCTGGTCCGAGGACGGAGCCTCTGTGAGGGGCGAGGAGGTCCGGGGGGGCGTGGCCCAGCGGCAGCCTGATGGAAGCTACTCCCTTAGCAGCGCCCTCCTGCTGCCCTCCACAAGGTGGCGCTCAGGACACACCTTCACCTGCCATGTGAGCCACTCTGCTCTCAGCAGCCCGCTGAGCAAGAGTGTGAGCAGCCAGCAGTGCTCCCTCTGACAGAGGACCAGAAGATACAGGGAGCGCTACAGGAGGACGACATGAGGAGAAATAGAGTAGAGTACGCAACCTTTTAGCAGCTTAGTTGGCCTGAGATCCAGGCTCATGTCCTTCAGCTCCGAGTGAAATACTTCACCATGTTTTAATGCTTTACTGTGTTCAATAAAACTGCTTGATCATGACCCATCGCTGTCTTTTTTAATCCCTGGGGGAGTTAAAGGACCTGAAGTTAAGATTCAAGGTTTGTAAAGAGAGTAGAAGGAGCAGAAGGGAGCAAGTTTCTGAAACACGACAACGAAAAACATCCCCTCCCTCTCTGCATCAATCCTTCCTACATTTCTCCTCCATTGAGAAGTGTTGCATTTAAAGGACAACACCAGTCTGGGTGGTCAAACCACCTCAACTTGGCCTCAACTTGGCTCCTGGCTTCACTAAAACATTCATACCAGTATAATTCGTCCAAATGAGTTGCCTGTAGTTATTAGTTAGAATAGCATTGTTATAGGAGTGTGCCTCCCGCAAACATAAACAATAGTAATACAGCATATTTGTCTAATGGAATCAATCTGCATCCTCACAGAGTTTGTGGACTTCATAATATTGAATTGCTGTACTAGTCCTTCACAAAATGTCTTACAACAAGGACCAAAGGGCTGTATCTACATTGTTTGCATTCATGTGAATCACGTTCACGTGAATGGTTCTTCTTCAGAATCAGCCAAACGAAGAGACTTTGACGGATTATATTGGAAACAGATGTTTGAGTGTAGCCAGGATAAACCATTATGATGGTTTGATCATTCAATCACAACAGACTTGTTGTCGATTATTTTCTGTGCTGAGTCATAAATCACAGCAAGATACAAAAAATGATTGAAATAACTGAATTCTGAATTTAAAGTTTATTTTAAAGAATCTTTCTTTCATATTTGTTGGATTTACACCCTAACACATAAACACACACATACACACACACACACACACACGCACACACACGCACACACACGCACACACACGCACACACACTAACACACACACACACACACACACACAAACACACACACACACACACACACACACACACACACACACACACACACACACACACACACACACACACACAGACACACACACACACACAATCAGAACCTCCTCTTTTCATTCTTTCTGTGGCCTGACATTGCCTGTTAGGGTGGTTGAATGTTGCACATGAAAACCTACTCAGAATAGATCGGTTTATGGAATATTTTAACTGTAATTATTTTATTGATTAGTTGTTTATTGACACACCGTTAAATATATATTTAGGATTCGTATAATTAATATAATATAACGATTTGAGTAAAGGTGAAGTAAGTGAGGGCGTGACCTTGGGGTCCCTATGGAACATGTGGCCCAACTGCAGTCGTACAGAAAGTCCTGAAAGAGGAACTGAAAAGAGCTCCAAATATCTGCAGGTTTGCATGATGGCTCATGGCTTTGAGACCGTTGATAAGTGTTGTAATGACTATGTTGAAAAAGCAGGCCAATACTTACCAAGACTCATCTTCTTGAATCTAACTTTATATAAAACCAAAATTCAACGTATTCAATTCTAGAGCATGAATATGATATTTATTAACAAGCCCCTGGAAAGATGATATGAAAGTAGATTGAATATACCAGAATAGAGTCCACATCTGTTATGCAAATGTCAGAGGAAGGGTTCTTCTGCTGGTTGGGTGGTTGAAGTCCCAGTCAAACAGAGAATAGGTGGAGCTGTTTCTATCCCTCAGCGCTGCACTCTTTATAGGAGAGCAGAATGAATGGAGCACAGAACAGCAGAGTACTGTCCAGATAACACACAGCTACTCTCCCTGCGGCCCACACTCCTTGGACCTCATGATGGCTTTTTCTACTTCCACCATCGCTGCTCTGATGCTGACCCTGCAAGGTGACCATTACCAACACTCCAACACAGATGTCGTCCAGGGTATAACCTTACGCAGAGGCGCCGCATCCCATTAGGCATACCAGGCAACTGCCTGGGGCCCCGCAATTGTTTGGGGGCCCCGGGCCACGGGGGGGGCCCCCTAGAGCCAAAAAATAAATAAAAAAATCGCTCCACCCCCCCCCCGTCAACAATCGCTCCATAACCCCCCCCCCCCGTCAACAATCCTCTGCCTAGGGCCCCCACACTACCTAGAATCGCCCCTGACCTTACGCACTGGTTATGTGTGTGATTTCTTGTTGTTAATGTACTTGCGTTGTTGGTTAACAGGTTTGGAAGCGGCTCTCGTTTTAACCCAGGAGAAGACCCTCTCTGTGAACAGAGGAGACAATGTCAAAATATCCTGCACTGAAACTGACAGCAGCAGCAACTATGTGTTGTCCTGGTACCAGCAGAAGAGTGGTTCACCGCCAAAGTATTTACTTTACACAACTGGCGATCGTGCAAGTGGCGTTCCCAGTAGGTTTACTACTTCTGGTACAAGAGGTGACAAAACAGAGTATCTACTGATTAATGGCATTCAAGATGAAGACGAGGCGACATACTACTGTGCGTGTGACGACTGTAGTGCAGACCACAGTGCTACAGTGCAGCCTGGCGCCCGTACAAAAACCTACCAAAGACATTTGGGATGACCTAAGAGAGAGGGATGAGTCCCCATTACTGAATTCTGTCACATCAAAACATTGTGAAGCAGGTGGAAACCCAGGGTCAAGATTTGGACCGTTTGGGACGTTCTATATTTGATTTAAAAGACTAAACTCCAAGAGAGTCAACTGCAAGGAGAGGCCAAGCAGCACTTTACAGCACAGAGGTTTTTGTACGGAAGCAAAACACTGTGAGACACTGGATTTGGTGGCGGCACTGAAGTCATTCTTGGTAAGCTTATGATTAATTTTCTTACCAAATTCTAGGATATATAATATATTTCCCTGGCCTATTTATCTGTTTATTGTATATTAAATTCTGAGTGTGGGATTGTAATTGTAAATCATTTGGTTACAATTCTATTTAAGCTGTAGTGATACTTTATAACCCCCCCCCGTCAACAATCGATCCCCCCCCCCCCTTCAACAGCGTCCTCCTGCTGCCCTCCACAAGGTGGCGCTCAGGACACACCTTCACCTGACATGTGAGCCACTCTGCTCTCAGCAGCCCGCTGAGCAAGAGTGTGAGCAGCCAGCAGTGCTCCCTCTGACAGAGGACGAGAAGATACAGGGAGCGCTACATGAGGACGACATGGGGAGAAATAGTACGCAACCTTTTAGCAGCTTAGTTGGCCTGAGATCCAGGCTCATGTCCTTCAGCTCCGAGTGAAATAGGCTACTTCACCGTGTTTTAATGCTTTACTGTTTTCAATAAAACTGCTTGATCATGACCCATCGCTGTCTTTTTTAATCCCTGGGAGAGTTAAAGATTAAAGAGTTAAAGATTCAAGGTTTGCAAAGAGAGAGAACAGAAGGAGCAGAAGGGAGCAAGATTCTTAAATACAATGAAAAAACGTCCCCTCCCTCTCTGCATCTCCCATCCTCCCTACATTTCTTCTCCATTGAGAAGAACGTAAAAGTAAGTTAGAACCTTTTAGCAGCCATTTAGCAGCTTAATTGGCCTGAGATCCAGGCTCATGTCCTTGCAGTAAAACCATGTTTACTGCCTTTCTGTTTTCAATAAAACTGCTTGATCATGACCCTTCTCCGAGTCTTTTTAATATCATAGCATTCTTTTAAGATTTATTCAGGGAATTAGTTCATAATGTCTTTCAACTTTATATTGTTTAATATTAACAGATATCAATATATCAATCAATAAATGATACCAACCAGCATTGATTGCATCCACCTGTCGTTCACTTGGGTGAATTTAGTAGTTCCGCTAAGAAACATCTTAAGTGAATTGTTACAGAAAAAAGTTGATGCAAGCGACACATGAAAGATATGCTTAGTACCCACGGTGAGCTAAAGTGCTTTCCAAACCGTAACAACCATTTCTCCAGTATAATATCTGAAATAATAAATGAGTAATGAATAAATAAATTGATTAATGTCATATGATGTTTGATCAATACCTGTGTGACCGTGCCCACACACACACACACACACACACACACACACACACACACACACACACACACACACACACACACACACACACACACACACACACACACACACGTGCGTGCGTGCATGCGTTTGTGTGTGTGTGTGTGTGTGTGTGTGTGTGTGTGTGTGTGTGTGTGTGTGTGTGTGTGTGTGTGTGTGTGTGTGTGTGTGTGTGTGTGTGTGTGTGGTTTGTCGCCCCCCAGCGTTGTGAGCCAAAACAAAAGTAAGCCGTGTTCAAGAGCATTCATTTTTTAAACAATGAACAAAGGCCCGCCATACTCATTTATAAAACCGTAGAGGTAACCTATCTTAGCAGCGAGTTTCAAATACATGTTATTAACTATATGTAAGCACCTCGTCTTGCGAGTCAAAGTGTATTGTTACGCGAGGAGGTGTAAAACCTGGAGGCTGGCGAACCCTCAGAATGTGTTTTTTTAAAACAGTTCGCCGAGTGAAAAAAGGAAACAACTCATACTTCCAGTGTTGCCAGATTGCGCCAAATGTCCCGCCCAATCTGGCAACACTGGCTGCAGCGCGCTGCATCCAGTGTGGCTAGTGTTGTGCGCGAGATGTGTCCCAATCTGGCAACAGTACATACTTCCGGCATTTAAGGTATCGGATGGAAACGATTGCGAAGGATTAGCTGGAAATAATAATAATAATAATAATAATAATAATAATAACAATAATAATAAGAGGTAATCGGGTGACCATGCGTGACGGAGCCGTCCCGGAGAGCACAGCGAAGCTTGTGGGCCGATCCTCTTTCCATGTGAAGCAGTAGCTGCACACACTTCTCCTGCTCGGGGAGGTCTTTGTGTCTTCGCGATGCTCGAAACACCACCTGGGTTTCCCTTTGAAGATATCAAACGGGAAGACATTGAAGTCGGAGAGGTAACATATCCAGTGGATCTCCTGTGCGTAAAGGTCTAATAGAGGATATCTACCTGGGGTTCACTTTTTATCATGTCCAAACCTTGGGTTGTCCTGCCCCCAAGAAGACATGAACATCTCTCGATAGCGTTTTAGTATCGCCCCCATTCCGAATGTGCATCTCAACACTTTGTTTGTTTGTTGTGCGTTTTTTGTTTTAAGGTTATCGGGAGAGGGACGTTTGGCGTTGTGTACAAGGCCAAATGGAAAGGCAAAGATGTGGCCATCAAGACCATCGAGAGTGAGGACGAGAGGACCGCTTTCATCGTGGAGGTGCTGCAGCCCCTCACAGACCGTTGTTTCTATGGCTTTGGATTGTGCTTTTACTAAACTGTTGTTTTTCTATGGCTTTGGGTAGTGCTGTTCCTAAGCTTGAAGGCCATCCATGTGCACGTAATGCTTCTATGGCTTTGGATTGGTTGGTTACTGAAACTGAAGGCCATCCATGTGCACGTTATGTCCTGCTTCTGTATTTTAGCACATCTTGGAACCTATCTTTTATTGATTTTAGAGAGATCTAACGTCCACATTCATGCTTTTCACAGTAACATATTACTGCTGACCAGTTATTGTACTGGTAGTATTGTAGCCTATTTTATCCTTTCCGATGATCCAATAACCCAATAACCCAACATTAGATGTAGGTGTAAGGTGTAAGTGGCTTCAATTTATAAGCTTGTGTGGACCACCCTCCCTAATCCCCAATCCTAAAAACAAGCAACGGAAAAAGGAATTATCGTCTGTATTACAACTCATGTCAATATCTGACTGATGCAAAGAGTTGGACGATGTCATCAGTGCTAGAGAAATGCCAAAGTTATCCTTTATACCAACAATAGTATTATATGACCTATGGATAGGTTACGCTCTTATGAATATAGGTGACATTAAACATTTAACAATTAACAAACAATACAATCTTAACCCCATGGGTTATCTATTAATATAGTAATACTTATGTAAAAATTTCAGTTTAACTATTATTACTATGCTACTACTAATAATTATAATAAGCTCTATTTATAGAACCTTTTTTCTTGCAATAAATAAGAAAGCCCCTGCATTTAAAACCTCAATAAAAGGACAGAAGATCAAACGTACGAGACCAATCATAGACAGGCTGTCTTAAAATGACTAAATGAATACAGCGGTGGGTGGTCAATCTGTGTATGCATTTTGTTTTAAGAATAGATTGAACTGAGTTTGCCAGCTCGATGACCTCGGTCTCTTCATGTGTTTACAATCTGCGTGTGTGTCTATCGTCTTCAACGTTTCCCGATGTTTTCTCCACAGCGTCGTCAGCTGTCCAGGGTCAACCACCCCAACATCGTGAAGCTCTACGGCTCCTGTGACAGTCCGGTCAGTCAGACATACATATTTGTTAGCTAACTGCGCTAACTCCACTCTCTGGTAGCTCCAAATATGTTATTGTGTCGGTTGGAAAAGCATCTAGTTACTTTTTGTAACATCACTTTTCGGGTCACTGTCATTTTTTTTGTAATAATTTGAAATGGCTGCATAAATAAACAATAAATATATGAATATGGTTAGATTGATTGCATTCTTGAAACAATGTTTTATTTTTTAAAGTGTATCAATGTGTTCAGCCCATTCAATTGTTATTGGTTTTGAGTTGACACTTATGGCTGAAGATAACATGTGTTGTTCCTATAATAATAATAATAATAATAATAATAATAATAAAAAATGAAATTTAGGTGGGTCTCGTCATGGAATATGCTGAAGGTGGATCTCTGTACAACGGTAAGAGTCTTCCAGATAGTTCCATTGTTCATTACTGCTATTTAACTACTCATAAGAAGATAAGTTAAGGCGTTCCTCCTAGGATTGGCTTTTGAATCAAAAGCACAGCAACATCGTTTATACAACATATTATAATTGATATGTCATTGTATTTACTTACACTTCTCCAAACAAATATCGTGTTTTCAAGGCTATATGTTCTACTTATCTTTGAGAACGGGATAGTTGATATAGACTTAATAATGTTATCTTCAGATGGTTTTTGTTATCTGGATTTCTGCAATGTTTAATTTAGCTCTTTAATCTACCATGCCAACCAGTGTGATTGATGGTTCAGTGTGTGAAGAAAATATTAGGATCGAACAAATGGAGTTAATCCACAAACTTTGGACGCCACATTCACTTTAAATTACATTAAGGGCATTAAGCAGACGCTTTATATCCAAAGTGACTTACAACGGTTAATACACACATTCACACACCGAGGGCGGAGTCAACCACGCAGGGCGACAGCCAGCTCGTCAGGGGCAGTGAGGGTGAGGGGGGTCACGCTCAGGAACACCTCGACACTCACCTAGGAGGAGCCGGGGATCGAACTAGCAACCTTCCGCTCTACCTCCTGAGCGAAGCCGACAACAGTGTTTGCTAAAATTCCCTCAAAATCCTTTTGTGGACCCCGTGTTCAGAGAGGTAAACATTGCAGAGGCCCGTGTCCATAACGTAATCGTAACGTTTTACCGATGTCCGCTCCGCCCGCAGTGCTGCACGGTGCGGAGCCCCTGGCGCAGTACACGGCGTCGCACGCCATGAGCTGGTGTCTGCAGTGTGCCAAGGGCGTGGCCTATCTGCACGCCATGAAACCCAAGGCCCTCATCCACCGCGACCTCAAGCCCCCCAAGTAAGACCCTCAGTGGCGCACGGAGACCCAGGATGTTGTTTATGGTTGGAAAATAATCCTCCAGTGTTTCCCAATGACTCGGGGCCCCGATTCAGGAGCTGTAGTCTTATATATTTAAGTTATTACAGCTCTCTTGAGTCCTGTCAAAAGTATAGTACTGCCCGACCCCTACTAACATCCCATGATGCACTCTGATGTCCCAACCTCGCAGTCTGCTGCTGGTGGCGTGCGGCACAGTGCTGAAGATCTGCGACTTCGGGACGGCGTGCGACATCCAGACCCACATGACCAACAACAAGGGCAGCGCGGCCTGGATGGCCCCCGAGGTGTTCGAGGGTCAGTTTCGTGTTTCTTTCCTTCCCGACACATCTCAGATCTCCCCGTCTGTCCCTGCACTTTGTTGTGATGAATTTATTCTTGAATTTTTCCTTCGGGACAGATGGAGTATTGTCTATCGATTGCGCCTTCTTATTCTCTACCCCCCCCCCCCACACACACACACACCTTTCCCTCCGATGGTCGACTCGGTGGGGGCGCCCCCACGATGCACGCAACATGACAACCGTGTGTGTGTGTGTGTGTGTGTGTGTGTGTGCGTGTGCCTGTGTGTGTGTTGACAGGCAGTAACTACAGTGAGAAGTGTGACGTGTTCAGCTGGGGCATCATCCTGTGGGAGGTGATCACGCGCAGAAAGCCCTTCGACGAGATTGGAGGCTCGGCCTTCTGCATCATGTGGGCGGTCCACAGAGGTCAGCCAGTCCCAACTAACTCACTAACCAATCCAACCAGGATCCTTTATTGACAAAGTGTCCCAGTCAGACTCTTAGTCAGACTCTCAGTCTTATCGTGGACAATAGATTTTAAACCAGTGGGTTCTCAGTCGGCACATGGGTTCAGGTTTCATTCTATATTTGCCCAAACGATTGGAAACATAAATTTTGTTACACGGTCCGACCCTCTGGCTGCTCCCTCCTTGAAACGTCGTCTCTCAAAACCATGGGGGCATAAAGAGACGTAGTGTGGTATTAGTGAGGAGTTCAGCAGTACCTGTGTGACACCAGGGCTCGCATGGTGTGTTCAAGTAATAAAAAATATCTTTTTTTAAAGTAGGAATAAATAAACCTCAATCCAATAAATCATGTAATGTGTCTGGAATAGACATTTATTTGCGTCCGGCGGCGTGTGTGAGCTGTGTAGACCACTGCACTGGGGAGATCCCTTTACCCGCGTGAGGATACTTCTGTTGTCCAACAAGCAGCACTGCTGAGATAAACGTAGTTAGCCTGCTCGCTTGTTCGCTAGCTTAGCCGCAGCCATGGGAAAATGTAACGCAAAATGAAACAAAATGACGTCTGTCAGACTGTAAGACCTGTAACACCAACCCAGCACTAATTGTTTTTGTTTTACATTACATAGAACCGTCAATCCACTTGCAACCTTGAAAACAATTCCAGGTTATTCACTGTCATTTACCTATACGCCGGTGGGATGTGAAATCGTCTAATGGGGATCAAAGAGTCTTAGATAAATTGAACTGGTTGAAACCTGCAGCTACCGTGGAGGCAGAAGAGCTAGAGAAACGCAACCGGTTGGACCGGTTTCGGCAGACGTTTACGCTTGCGGTGTCTGTTATGGGAAATCCTCATCTCATCAGCTGTTATTGCGTGTATTCCAGCAGCAGTTCCTCCTAACGTGTTTGTGTGTGCAGGGACCAGGCCCCCTATGATCAGAGACGTCCCCCCCACCTTGGAGAGTCTGATGACGCGGTGCTGGGACAAGGAGCCCAGCCAGAGACCTCCGATGGAGGAGGTGAAGAACACCATGGGGGGTCTCATGAAGGTACGCCGGCGCATTGGTTAATGGTTTATTTGTACTGGGACGAATGCACACCCACATGTTCTACCGTCTTTCTCATGTATTGGATTACAGTACTTTTGGCTTGCAGTTATTTGCAATGCCTTTTTCTATTCTACTGCTGCAATTCTATTGAAACTAACAGTTTCATACACAATACTGTAAGTTATACATTGCAATTTTTCTGTCATGCATATTCAAACAAAATATTTGAGTAAGGGTTAGTACTTTCGCACAATGGAACGATTTTATGTAACATATGTCAACATTATTTTTTAAGGGTTGAGCCCCTCCATTAAACAAATAAAAAAACCGACAGTAAAAGTTTGTTTCTTTACACACTCCCCCTAACCGATAATTCCCTCGACCTACATGAAAACCCAAATTCTTAATATTTACACTCCTCTTCATCGTATCTGGTAAATACTAGTAATTGCACAAGTGGAAATACATCTTGGAGAACCAGGACCCCGTTAATGTGTGTTGGTGTATGCCTGTGTCTCCATAGTATTTCCCCGGCTCTGAAGAGCCCCTCCAGCTCCCCCACCAGTATTCAGGCAACAGGAGTGGCTCCTCCTCAGGCACCAGCACCGGTGAGTGGCCTCCCCAACAGAGCCCTCAGACACCTCTCCTTCAGAACCCCCACGTTGGCCGTATGCCCTTATAGGGGCAGGGGGAAAAATGGTGGTTGGTTCTCTGTTGGACCAATTTCAGATTCAACTCTGCTTCCACCACCTTGAGTATAACATTTGACACATTGGTGAACACGTATGTGTTTGTCCATCGATAACGGTGACGGGTGTTTCATGTTGTTTATGTGGGTCACCCCGGTCATTTTACCACAGACATCCTTTTCTAATGGGTTTTAAAGTATTTCAATTATTATTATTTATTATTATTATTATTATTAGATTGTAGACTATATGTAGTCAGGCTATTGCTGAAGAAATGTTTAGCTCACTCACTCGCACTTGTCAAAATGAGCAGCCCAAACATATATTTATGTGTTTACCTCTTATTACCTAGTCATTTATCAGACTGTTTTATAAAAAAGTGAATTCTTTGGTTTTTCAACACATTACAGAGCATGCCATGAGGCTCCCCGGAGGTGGGGAATAGAAATCCATGTTAAAACAGCCTGTTGCTGTTTTCCTTTACCCCAACTATGTCACTATTGACGTCAAATGACGGGACTTCAGGCACGATTTTTGCATCTGCGCTGAGCTTTGCCCAAAGAGACACGGATGGCTACGGCAAACACTGCAAGCGTTTTTCACATAATATCCCAAAAGCAAAGAGAAAAGCTAGAAAACCTGCAAGGTTATCCTTCAAGGAGCAGGTAGTGCATCCTGCTCTGTGATGCCCACAGGTTAGGCTGAAGAGCCCAGGGTTCAAACCCAGAACATTTCAGCTGGGAGTCTTGAGCATCTTGCAATGAATACCAGTCTGGCTTTGGCTGGCTCCTGAACCGAAACTCCTTCCCCCTAGTGTTGATTTTCTCCTGCAGTGATGGAGGGATGGAGGGATGGATGGATGGATGGATGGAGGGGTGGAGGGGTGGATGGAGGGATGGATAGGGTAACCCATGTTTCTGATCCGTTTCCATGGCCAGGATCGTATGCAGACTACACCCTCAACAACCGCAGCGGGAGTGGTGGGGTGGACCAGGGCGGGGGGTCGCAGGGGCGGGAAGAGACCCTGAAGAGCATCGAGGTCCCAGTGCCCTTCAAGCCCTCCAAGGTATACCCCCCCCCATGTAGAACAAGCCCTCCAAGGTATACCCCCCCCCCCCTCCATGTAGTTCAAGCACTCCAAGGTATACCCCCCCCCCATGTAGAACAAGCCTTCCAAGGTATACCCCCCCCACCCCCATGTAGAACAAGCCTTCCAAGGTATACCCCCCGCCCCCATGTAGAACAAGCCTTCCAAGGTATACCCCCCCCCCCCCCCCATGTAGAACAAGCCTTCCAAGGTATCCCCCCCCCCCCCCCATGTAGAACAAGCCTTCCAAGGTATACCCCCCGCCCCCATGTAGAACAAGCCTTCCAAGGTATACCCCCCCCCCCCCCATGTAGAACAAGCCTTCCAAGGTATACCCCCCCCCCCCCATGTAGAACAAGCCTTCCAAGGTATACCCCCCCCCCCCCATGTAGAACAAGCCTTCCAAGGTGTACCCCCCCGCCCCCATGTAGAACAAGCCTTCCAAGGTGTACCCCCCCGCCCCTGCCCCCCAGTGTTATACCTAGGGCTAGACCTTAAACATTGAGGGTACGGTTGAACGCAACTGTTAACAAGGGTATAAGGATTTGTCATTCTGTCTTTAGTGTAGAGTTGGAATAGGAAAAGGATGTTACAATTAAAAGAAGATATAATTGGAGAGCTTTCCTTGTGCATACTCCACAGACTGTGGTCATAACAGAAGTGGGCATGGGTTCAGTTTTTGAGGTGCTTGAAAATAATTGATTATCCTTGTGTCTGTTTCTGTGTGTGTGTGTGTTGCGTTGCAGACGGGCACACTGCGGCCCAGTCTTCCCCTGTCCAGGAGGTCCAGCTCTGATAGCCAACCAGGACGCTCTCAGAGCCCTGCGCACTCTTCCGGGCCCACCTCCATGCCCGTCAGCCAATCAGAGCTCAGGTTACCTCTGAGTCCTTCTGGTAGGTCTGCTGCTTTATAGATGTTGAAGCCACAGAATATCTCGATGCATCTCCCTGATTTCCCGACTTTTCACCTTGAGATGTTTAGGCTGTTTATGTACAGACTCCCACAAGACTCCCACATCCCGTGTCATTCAGAAATATCAGTAGAGGATTACTTTCAAACCACTAGTGGCAAATGGAGTTCACTTTTGCCAACTTGCATAGTGTGTTGGCTACTTCAAGTTCATGGCCACTGTGTATTAATGTATACCTTTTTCTCTTCGACCCTTATTAAGTCACAACACATCTTTATGAACATATTGTTTCATGGTCCTCTATTTTTATGAAGGAGAAAATAGGTTGTATGTCAATGAGGCTGAGATTGAGTTTTTCCCACCCCACACCTCTAGGGGGCGGCACAGTGCAGACCATTAGTCAGGTCTGGGGGGGGTGGTGTCACTGAGTAATGAGTTATCTTCGATAGTAATAGTGCCACTTGTGTACAATGTGGTAGCATGTGATGGTACGATGACTGTTTATGCAAATGTGATTGAACCCCTCATCTGTGTGGGGGTGGAAGAGGAAAGCGCTTTGTCCGAGTGTGAGCATTTAAAACGTGCACGTGTCCTCATCAGCTACCAACGGGGTGGACAGCTCCATACCCATGGCCTACCTGACACTGGACCACCAGCTACAGGTAAAGTCCAACTGCCATTTAATAGGAATACAGCCCAATCCTACAGACGGACTGTTCTAGATCATTGATATGGATCATGTTATGTATGATCTTAATTGAACACAATGTCAGGGAAATGTTGCTAAGGGTTTCCATATTTGGCGTTGAGGTGACTTACAAAGATACTTTTCATTTCCATCACATTCAGACACCTTGCAGAACTACAAAAACGTTTCACTGCATTCATCTGTTTTTTCTTTGTGAGGTCCTAGTTTTATCAAAGCAGCCGCTAGTATGCTTAAAGGCGATGTGACTGTGCCCTAGCCCCTGGCCCCATGCCCCAACTCCAAAGAGTCCATGGCGGTGTTTGAGCAGCACTGCAGGATGGCTCAGGAGTACCTGAAGATCCAGACCGAGATCACACTGCTCGCCCACAGGAAGTAAGTCCTCCCCGAGTTCACTCAAGTCGCGTGATTTGTGGCTAGATTGATCACAGGTACCACATTTCCCAAGTGAGTGATAAGATGTTGTAAGGGTGCATGTTGTGCAAGGGTGTGCTTTAAATGTGCTGACGTGAATGTTTTAATGTGTGGTGGATTGTGTCTTTGGTCGTCTGCAAAGTTCTGTTGCGGTACATATATGTACTTTGTTTTATAGTACACTACTTAATTTGTGTGAATTAATTATATTCAAATGAATGGTAGGAATGCTTCTGACCTCAGCGCTCTGTGCCTTTTTCTAACGGTAGACCAGAGGTGAGGTTAAGGTTACTGAAGGACCCTCTCAACTTTTTCGTCTAGACAAACCATGAAGACAATTTATAGTCTCTTTTTGGTTCATCGGTATGTCAGCACTTGGATAAACTTTGAGTCCTACCAAATGGGTCCTTTGAGAAATGTGCTTAAAGTGTCATGTGGAGCAAAAACTCAAAATAATCAATGGGGAGGAAAAATGGAAATGAAATCTGCAGGCCCTTGAAAGGTTTCCAAGCAAGGCTGTTCTGCTTGTTAAGGCTGCCATTATATCAGCCTCTTGCACTCCCAACGCGCCTTCTTAACCTTTCCGGGCAGTCTGATCAAAAGTCGGTATGATTAGGGAGTAGGTATGATTTATTTTGGTTGGTTTCCTTAACCTGCTTTCTGATGTCCTTTCTCCACCCCATTGGTCAGGACGAGTGGAACATTCTCGGACCGAAACACATTTTGTCTAAAGAACTTTTTGGTCTCGGCCGCCCAAAATCATATCAACTTATTTTGAAGTATGCGGAGGCTTCAGGGTCAGTGGGGGGTCGTTTAATGTGGCCCATGGGAAGCCTTTCCAGACTGTAACCATGATTAAGGGCTTTACTAATTTACCTAACTCATCGTGTGTGTGTGTGTGTGCGTGCGCGTCTCTGTGTGCGCGTCTGTGTGTGTTCAGGACGGAGTTGATCTCGGAGCTGCAACAGGACGAGAGGGAGACGCAGAACGCCACACGCCTGGCCCAGGATCACTGCCAGCTGCTGGAGGACAACAGGGGGCTGTCGGACTACTACCAGGGCCTCAAGAGCCAGAGCCAGCAGCAGCAGAGCCAGCAGCAGCAGAGCCAGCAGCAACAGAACCAGCAGCAGCAGAACCAGCATCATTAGCAGCAGCATCAGTACACCTTTTAACAACAACTACAGCAGCAGCATCTAGGAACACCAGCAACACAGCTAGTGAAGAGGGGACGGGCAAAGGTTTGCTGCTGTAGACAGGAGAGGAGGTTTCCTGTGTGTGTGTGTGTGTGTGTGTGTGTGTGTGTGTGTGTGTGTGTGTGTGTGTGTGTGTGTGTGTGTGTGTGTGTGTGTGTGTGTGTGTGTGTGTGTGTGTGTGTGTGTGTGTGTGTGTGTGTGCGCGTCCTTCAGCAGTCTATATAAACTCTGTACCCACAGGCAACAGACGCCCGTGCACATCAATTTGTTTTATGGTTTGCCGTGAGAGCTGATCCCAGGTCACACTGCCGGCGTGCTTGTGTGTGTGTGTGTGTGTGTCCACTAGGACTTGGGAGTCTGCCACAAAGGAGAACTGTACCGAGCTCTAAAAGAAATAGGAAGAGTTGCTCCTTCCACTTCATATTCTTTGCCCCCCCCAATCGCAGCCTCAGGTGTCGTCTGTCGCCACGGAAGTCGCGGCCTACAGTGCCTGGAGTGGTTATTAGGACGACGGAAGCTGCTGAGCCTGTTCTGCCTTTGTTTGCCAAATCGCTGCCTTCCGGCACAATGGGGACGGTCCATTGGTCCGCAGTCCCGCGGCCGTCCTCAATGGCACAGGCGCAACTCAGAAAAACACTGTTTTTCTCTCAGCGTTTGTGTTTGTTAACGCACAAAAAACAAGGTATTTTTCGCAGGTTGGTTTAAATGAGGGAGGGAGGGAGGGAACTAACGGTGTAGATATTACCGGGCTTGTGGGCCTTTTTATTGTTGCATTTTAAAAAAGGAAAAGAGGTGAAAAGTTTGGGAGTTTACAATCCTCAACGTGTATTACCCTGCGCATTTCATGTTTTATTTGTTTATCTTGTGCTTCAAAACCCACTGTTTTCAAAAACCCACATCTTATCAATCTTTGTACGTCCTTCACTGCATTTATTGTATTATTTCGACTGTAACTGCTCAGTGTCCAATGTCCATTCATGATTTCGAGAAGCCAGAGGGTTTTTTTGGGCTTTGGGTTGGGGCAGCAAGCAAGGGGAAGGTGAATTTGTTTTTCGCTCACAATGTCACAGGATCGTTAATGTCTAATTTTCACAATTTGCCTTAGGATCTTGTTAGTGATAGACAGCAATACTGGGTTGCGTATCTATTCATCTCAAGTTTTCATTTTATGAGTGTGTTTTATTTTATTTTGTATTGAGACCATGCACATGTATACACAAGTCCTTGATTTAGTATAATTGCCACAGACCCCCTATTGCAGGTGGTTCCTTTTCCCTCGACCAACCTCCTTATCAAACAGTGCACATTTTTAAGAAGATCACCCAGTATTGAGACTGGTTAGAGTTTTTAAGGGCCAACATACTGAGTAACTGTAGACCAATGCTACTGACAAATTTGTTCTTCAAGGAACTTTGTGGTGGCCTGGAGCTTGTTGACTTAATGGAATAAAACGATGTGTTTCTCTGAAACTGACAGGTGTAAATTCAGTGTCTTTTGTGGTGCTTGTTTGGTTTCTATGAATACATGTGTTTGATGAGGAGCTGCTAAGGGTGCGATTGTTTACACGATTGAATCTTGAGAAGATGAACGAATGAATACAGGCGAGACAGTCACTTTGTATGCACGCACACTAACAAACGGATACTTTCACTGGAGGCATTTCACCGTGCATAATCACCTAGGAGATAGGTAGAAGAAACACATTCCTAGGCGTGTACCAACATGTCCCTAGCAACTTATGATGTGCACAAATATGTATGTGTATATCACACACGTTACAGTGATAAGGTTGATTCTCTGTCCATTCGTCTGTGGAGAATCAGTGTTGAAATCTTAAAAAAAAAATACTTTTTAAAATGTTCCCACCACATTTTCCATCATTGCCACTTTGATTTGTGAGCTACTTTTGTTTCTAATGGCAGGAAATTCCGTGGTGAGTCTGTACTGTTTCCATAGCAAAGCATTCTCTTACATCTAAAGAATATGGCTGCATCCCTTACATCCTGCAGTCTGATACGTTATTGTTGTTAATTTGATTTCAACTTAGAGCGCAATAGCGCAAATATCTTTGTTTGAGAGTGCGTGTCTGCGTGTGTGCATGCATTCAAGATTGAGGTCGGCTGATAAGTAAACCATTTGGACCAAGTTTGAACCCGAGCCCCCGTAACCAACACTTTTACTACCGTATCGACCTGCCCTATACCACGAAGCTCGCTGAACATACCCAGGCTTTCTTGGGAAAACCTGGCTCGACAGAGCCGCAACTCGCAATTAGAGTTAAATGGTACCACGAAGCTCACTTTAGATTCAATTAGTTGAACCAGGTTTTCCGCTTTAGGTTCAGTGCGCGTTCACGTGAAAGGGGCGTTTTTTGCGTCATTTTTCTCACCTTTACGATAGATCAAGCAGTCTATATGCGTATAAGTGAAAATATTCTGCATATTGTCTGTAAAATAACTATGCCAAATGCAGAATTGTTCGCCATTAATCCAAATAGAATGATGATGATTTAAAAATGCATAAGCAACGTCCATCCTGCCTTATTCTATCATTTAGGGAATTCACTTGAAATACACCCTATTTAAGTAATGGATGGCATGTTGTGGACCGCTGAGAGGTAGCGGCACTAGCGTAATGAATTGGTATAAGACCCGAACGCCAGCGACCGGGGTTCAACTTCGCCGGTCTATCATCATGCATTTTACCCCATAGATGTGGTAGCACGGCCTTGAAAATATGGGTTCAAGTTCGAAATAAGCACAAAAATATAATTCCACAAGCTTTAGTGAATAAGTATTCCATATGCATGAGAATTAGGACTTTTTAAGCTTCACATAAATTTGCATCACTTGGGAGTCGAACCCCCCGCGCAGAAATTCAAGACTGACGCGCTACCTCCGCTCTAGCACACTGTCACGGCGACACAATGCGCAACAGTAATCATTGTCTACATAAGGTCCAAAAGGACGATCAAATAACGAACACCCTCTGATGAGAATCTGTATCTCTCATGAAGAACCCCTATTTCGTTGTTTGCACAATGACAATAAAGTCTGAAATCTGAATATCGTCAGACAATGCCAAGGGATCGGTTCTGTCCCGTAAAACCCTCTGTCTCCGGAGAGACGCCTGTACGAGAAGTGCGCCGGGGTCCACGGGAACACCCACAAATGGTGACGCCATTGTCAGAGGAGGGGCTAGGAAGCTGCGCACGCCGATTTAAGTAGCCGATCTCCGGCTAGACTAAGCCGAAAAACTGCTCCCGACCAGGGCCCTGTACCACGAAGCTCGCTTAGAGGGTTAGCGAGGTATGTTGAGCTCCAAGCCTGGGTTAGTTGTACCACGAAAGTCGATCTCTTTTAGCGTCGCTGTATCACCATGGTGACTTATGCTTGCAACCAAACTTATGCTCGAACAAACAAACAACATTTATAATACAGATTTGTTTAAAGACTTACAGAGACGTGTTTCCAGTTCAAGTCTACAAAAGTTTATTTTTAAATGGTTGAAAAAAGTTATTATTCTATGAGATGAAAATAGGAGCACTGAAGCGCCAGCGCCAGAATGTGACCGTCTCCAACTCCACCAATGCTGGTCCTAGAACAAAATACTATTAATAAACAATTGTAAAAATGTATGAATTGAGCAGGTAACACCCTACTTATCTACATGCAAGTACTCGGCAAACCACCAAACCGCGCCTCCCAAAGATACGGCCCGGACAAGAACACTACTCTAAAAAGAGAGCACAGAGAACACATTATATATATATATAGATATATATATTATATATACGATAAAATCTTAATCTTAGTAGTTACTGTTGACATTATTTTGGTAACAATGTATACTTTTGATGTACACTTCTAATTGAAAATTTTTATGCGATGTCTTTTGTGAATAGATTTGCCAGCTACAACCATCTGATAGCTTTTTAGTCTTTGATTGAGCCTTCTCTACAAGATGGTCCGTGTTTCCAGAGCCAAATCAGCTGCCCAGAAAAAAGAAGTGGTCGCACCTGCACGTGCATCAACAGTACTTCATAAGTAGTTACAGATGTAATTATACGTGATGCCATTGCATTTGTATTTGTTGTTTTTGAGCTATACTTTTTTTCTTTTCCTCTCAGAGACAGCTGCTCCAGCCCATAGATTAACTCTTTATTTTTTCATCCCTTGGCTGATGAATCACAAAGCTTGATCTAAGAGAAAAAGGTAAATCATTAGAAATATAACCTCAGCATCATGGGTGTAAAAAACAACTTGTTTCTTATGAAGGTAAGTACTTCAACTGTGCTAGAAAAAGCCTACCACCCTGAATGCTTACTGTTATATTCTCTCCCTCTTAAAATAAAGATGTGTTTTTTTTTAAAGCGGACTCCAAGAATAACAATTATTCCAATGTAAATCACATGCGAGAACTCGCATGTGATTTCTGAGACTCCGCGGGCTTAAGAGCCATTGGCTAGAAGGTCGAGGGGTGGGGCGATGACGTCATGGTTTGCGGTTTCAGTCGGTTTCAGGCGTACACACGAATCCAAAACGAAACCGGGTAGATTTGAAACCACCTCCGAGGGTGGTTTCAGAAGTTTGCGGTTTCGGTCAGCGGATTCGCCGGCTTCGTGTGTACGGAAGGCCGAACCGTACAAGACCTTTGCGGTTTCGCCATGAAATCGGCTTCGTGTGAACGGGGCCTTAGCTACTGCTTAACCGAACAAACACCACTGAACAGGGATGAACACAGCTTCCTGCCTAGACTCTAAAACTGTGGTGCCTCGCTCTTCCCCATCGACCTGTAGCACAAGGCTCTCACGCTGACCGTCACTGTCAGCTTGTCTTTATTGGACACTGAATGAAATAACACATACAAATTCATTAAGCTTCAATTGTACTGGGTTACTCGCATCATCACATCTATAACATGTTACTACATGGAAAGAAACGTTAGGTAGCTAAGTAATGTTACTTTTATATACACAAAACCGTGGCTGTACTTAAACTATTATTACTCAACACAACAGGCAAACATCAAGGCTCATATAAAACACTCGTTAAGAGTGACAGTTAACTGACAGATTAGACTTTGACAGTAGCTAGCGTCTGTTTGACGTTGTTTTCTTACCTTCGTAGCTGTGAATGTAGGTCGAAGCATACAGCCTAAACCTCTTCTCCAATTTGCTTGTCGGAGTTTTTGTTTCCCGACATAAACGATGCACATCTGTGATATTTATTGTCGGCAGCTCCTGTAAATCACCGGGTGTAGAACGTTGCCATCTTGGAACCGGAAGCTGATGAGCTGTATTACGGCGAATCAGGAAGTGCTTGTGCAAGTAGCCTATTGAATCTAAAGTGAGCTTCGTGGTACCATTTAACTCTGATTGCGAGTTGCGGCTCTGTCGAGCCAGGTTTTCCCAAGAAAGCCTGGGTATGTTCAGCGAGCTTCGTGGTATAGGGCACAGGTTTGGTTGCGAGCATAAGTCATCATGGTGATACAGCGACGCTAAAAGAGATCGACTTTCGTGGTACAACTAACCCAGCCTTGGAGCTCAACATAACTCGCTAACCCTCTAAGCGAGCTTCGTGGTACAGGGCCCAGGGGTCTCATTTATAACCGTTGCGTACGCACAAAACGGGGCTGAAATTGGCGTACGTGACTTTTCACGCCAAGGTTGTGATCTATAAAAAACCAACTTGACGGGAAAATGTGCGCAGCCCTAAGCAAACTCTGACCCATGCGTACGCATGGTTTGGAGGAAAAGGAGAATTGGCGACACAGACGGTGTGGTGGTGAACTGAAGTCAGACCGAAGAATTGCAGAGTGAGAAGAACGATTATGTTTTATCATCGCCCTTCATCAATTTAATTTCAACCCGTATCATCCGTTAAATCCTAATCAGAATAATTTAAGTCCAATGCGTTATTTCTCAGTTATAACTCCAGAAATATCTCCTTAGAATAGAAATAAAAAGAAATGCCCTATATTTAATCCCGTCAATCCATACTGTCCACTGACGGCGCGACTGCATGGAATAAAGCATCTGTCCAACATGTGTCAATAACATAATATTTTTATGTGACACTGTAAACACATGATCGAATGTCAATTAAATCCCAAGTGTGAAAAACCAAGCCACACTCATCACAATCGTTGTCCGTTACTCTTGATGCTTTTCATGACAAATCAGGCATTAAAAAGGGGTTATGTTCAAGAACATTTTACGTGGGTAATTACAAACTGATTATCCAAGGCGTTCTCGTCAGTCTTATTACCGTAACCCTATAAATACAGAGGTGAGCGCCGTGGTAATGCTGCACCATATGGCACTTCTGGCGGACCATGCAAATGGCAGGATTCGGAGGGAGAGGGTATTTAGGGACCATAACGATTTATTGGTAGGCTAGATAAAAATTTGTAACTATGTCAGACCACTTCTTTTTTTAATTCTGGGACAGTGCGCTCGGTGCTACTGACAGAGTTCACTGCTGCAGCGACATGTTGCCACTCACTCTGCTTTTTGTTGTTGGCGATCCCAATCCCGTGACCGCCGAACAAAACTACCTTTCGGGCCTCCATCTCACCCACAAGTGTCTCCACTTCAACCTCCGTGAAATTTCGCTTTTTTGATTTTCTCAGTACTTCTGCCATTGTTTCCAACAAGACATAATACCGGCATCTGAGTCTGTTTTATATGCAGATCGCATTCATGAGGTCATTTGCATTGACCATTTATGGTTAAAAAGGGGCGTGTAGAGGGCGGAACGTGAAGCTGATTCAGCTGCGCACAATTATAGTCAGTATGTGATTTATAAAGCAAAGATTGCGTACAAGTGTGCGTACGCAGTGTTTTATAAATCTGAATATTTTTTGGCGCACGCAAAACTTGGCTTCTGGGCGTACGCACATTTTTAGTAACGATCCTACGCACAGTTTTATAAATGAGACCCCAGGTCACTCTACTCCTGCACACAAAAATCTCCACACCACAGACTGCATGCCCCTTCCTCCCACGCACACAGACACACGCACCAACACCCATTTTGCCTAAAGCGCACCGAAAGCAAAATAGGAAATAATGGAAACCCCAAAGTTGGTGTGTTCGCATTTAGTGACACGGTTGGTTCCAGCGCTGCACAGTGCTCCTTCAGCCCAGTGGGCGGGGCTCCTTTAGCCCAGTGGGCGGGGCTCCTTCAGCCCAGTGGGCGGGGCTCCTTCAGCCCAGTGGGCGGGGCTCCTTCAGCCCAGTGGGCGGGGCTCCTTCAGCCCAGTGGGCGGGGCTCCTTCAGCCCAGTGGGCGGGGTGCCTTCAGCTCAGTGGGCGGGGTCCAGCTCCTGGGTACACTGGAAAACACACCTTCTTTGTCATTGAAGGGCCAGGGATTACTTCTCTTCTCTGCACCCGTAATCAGTCTCACCCACTTGTTTGTTGATGATGATGTTGTTGTTATGGTGGTCATTGGGGAGTGAGTCAGAAGGGGGGGCTGGGTGGTGGGCACTTTGTTTGATAGGCTTACCGTTGATGGATGAGCGTTGATTAGATTCAATTTGTCTCAGGTGTCTTTGCAGAATTTCCATAAGATAAAGACTTTTTCGGAGTCGCACTCATAACACTGCTCATGGGTCTGCTCGTTGCACGAACCGCGGCACAGGTAGTAGACTTCTTTTCACTGGTTGAGTGGCCTGGTCCATTAAGGAGTAGACTCATAAGTGTCAAGAGCGGCACCTGTGTTTGTGCTTTGATGACGCTTCAGGGGAAAAGGTATATTCATTGGGCTCCAACACAGTCCCTGTGCATGATACATGCTACATGGAACCAATCTGAACGTAGAGTCGTATGTATGGATGGATGTATGGATGGATGTATGGATAGATGTCTGTCAATTATGGCCCCTATTGCACTCCTGAACCGCCCCTGGAAGGAGGGATCCTCCTCAAGATTTCTTCCTTGCTGATTAAGGGAGTTTTTTCTTGCACTCTGGGGTGAGGGGGCTGTCGTAAATATATGGCCTGTTAAGCCCTTTGAGACTGTACCTGTGATTAAGGTCTATACAAATTGGATTGAATTGAAGTCCCAGGAGCTACTTTCCTACAGTAAAATCTACACTTGATGAAACTGCACAGAATACAACAACAGCCACAGAGCCTGCTCCGAGCTGTCGTGAAATATCTGATAATGATGCATTTGGCATAGTTTATGGTCCACTGGCACTGAGTTCACCCAATGAATGGCAAGAGTTCTGTTTGTTTTACCACAGGTGGAGAATTCAGTGTGTACTTCCTCTTTTGGGATGGAGTGTGTTTCAGGCAAGCAACTGAATTAGTGACCCCACACA